>NW_007245303.1:0-25988 GCF_000164805.1 Carlito syrichta | reverse complement strand
TGTACCCAGATTTCTTATTCTTTCTTAACAAAAGTTCATGTAGTTGCCTGTAAATAAGGCTCGATTTTCCAGATTCATGCTCGAAAACACCATGATTCGTGTTTAGCTCATAGCAAGATGACCTTAAGCTTTTTTGGGATTGAGGACCTGAGTAACGCAGATTCCTTATTCTTACTTAGCAATAGGCAGAGACTTTTCCTGTATGTGAGGACACCCATTACCCCGATTCCTACTTCAGAATTCTGGTTCGTGATTATCACTTAGGGAGACGGCCTGTAGTTTTGGGACTGAGGACTCACCTAAGGAAGATTCCTTATACATCCTTACCAATATGACATGCAGTTTCCTATATGACGACCTCGTCTCCCATGCTTCCTGCTTCACTCTGCAGGATGCCAAGACAATTACTGTAGACCAAGAATTCTAGCATTCTGGATATCAAGAGAAAGACGTCCATATTTTTCTTTGGGAACTGGAATCCAAGATTCCTGGTTCCCCTTCACAAGACCTTCCAAAAATGTGGAATATTCCACACCCAAAACCCCAATTCTTACCTGCCCAGCCTCAAGAATTTTCTGTACTTTGAACTCACATGAATCGAAGATTTTTGTACCAATATACCTGTTGATTCTGGGGAATATGATTATGGTTTTAGATGGTCCCAGGAAACAAAAGGATTTCTAGGGCCAAATTCTTGATTACAACTAACAAGAGGACCAGAAAGATCCTGAGGATCTGTAATGACAGATTTAGCGTATCCATGGAACAAGTAGCTCTGAAAATGTAGGGACCCAGAAGCCCAGATTGCTGATTAAACCTTATCAAGAGGCCCTGTAGATTCCAGAAAACGAGAACTCCTAGAACCGGATTTCCTTTTTATTCTCAGTAAGATGCTTTGATTTTTCCTGTTGATTTGGATTCCAAATTCAGTATATGAAAAGAGAGATGCCCAGAAGATTCCTAGGTTCCTGGATTCCATGATTCTTGCTTACCATTAAAAATACATAAGAAATATTTGGCAAGTGCAAAACCCTTGTTCCGTCTCAAAATAAAAAGAGATATGGAAGCGGAATTACAGGGTTCACTTTAAATTCAGATTTACATCCAAATAAGGCAGGAAGATTCTTTTAGTCTTGGATCTGGCCTTAGTTGTTCTAAGGAACGTAACGGTCTTGGAGTGCGCAATACCATTTACAATTTTTAAGAGGACCAGAATTTTGCAGAGTCCTGAATTGACCGACAAATAATATCCGAATCCTAAGTTGCTCTAAAACATTTGGGGAGCTCGAAGATCTACTTTTGTTTGCCCCATAGCAGACAAACGGAATTTTCTGGATTGCGGACGCGTACAACAATGATTCTTTATTCGTACTTAGTTGGAGGCCGTGTAGTGTCCTGTATGTGAGGACTCTCTTTCCCTTGATTCGTGTTTCGAAACCCTGATTCTTGTTTAGCCCTTAGTAAGAAGTCATGTAGATTTTTTGATAGAGAAACCGTGGAAAACAGCTTTATTTTCTTTTATTAGCAAGAAGCCATGTAGTTTCCTGTATATGAGGATTGCTATTACCCACATTCATGCCTCGAATCCCTGATTCTTCTTTATGCCGAGAGCAAGATGCCCTGTATATTTTCAGGATTGAGGACTTGTATAACACAGATTCCTTATTTTTACCAACAGCCGTGCAGTTACCTGTATATGAGTACTCCTGTTCACAAATACATGCATCGAAAGTTTAATTCTTGTTTAGATCTTAGGAAGATGCCGTATATATTTTTGGAGATTGAGTAAACATGTCAACCACATTCTTTATTCTTCCGTAGGAAAAGTCAGTTCATTTGCCTGTATATGAGGATTTCATTTCCCTAGTTTATGCTTCAAAAACCCAAATTCGTGTTTAGCCCTTAGCAAGAAACCCTGAAGATTTATTGGGATGGAGGACAGGTGTAAACCAGATTCCTTATTCTCCTTTAGCAATAGACAGTGCAGTTTCCTGTATATGAGTAATCCCTTCATCCAGATCCTACTCCCAAAACCTGAATGGTGGTTATCTCGTAGCAAGGTAGTCTGTAGGTTTTTGGGATGGAAGTCTCGTGTAAACAAGATTCCTTATTCTTCTGTAGCAACAGGTTGTGTACCGATCTGTATATGAGGACTCCCATTACTGAAATTCCTGCTTCATTCTCAGCAAGACGTCAAGATATTGCCTGGTGACCTAGAATTCCAGTTGCTTGGATATCAAGAGAAAGAGTCCCATAACGTTCTTGAGGAATTGGAACCCAAGATTCCTGGTTCCTTTTCAAAAGACACACTAAAAATGTGGCAACATACAAGCCCAGATTGCCAATTAAACCTTACCAAGAGTTTTTGTAGATTTAGGCGATTGAAAACTCCAAGAACCGGATTCCCTTTGCGTTCTCAGCAAGATGCCCTGAATTTCCCTGTCCATGTGGATATCAAAACTCTGTGTACAAAACGCAGTTGTCCAGATGTTTCCAAGGGACGTGGAATCCATGGATCCTGCTTACATTTTAATAATCCATACTAAATATTTGGCAACTGCAAAATCCTCGGTCCCTCTCCAAATAAAGTACCAACTGAAATTCAAGGATTACCAAGTTCATGTTAAGACCAAAGTTACATCCAAATACGGCACGATGATACTATTTACTGGTAAACTGGTCTTTATTTTCCCAAGGAACCTACGGGACTTGTACTACCAGATTACCGATTACAACTCTCAAGAGTACCAGAATGTTGCTGGAGTCCTTAAATGACTGATTCATAATACCCACATGACAAATATCTCCGAAACATTAGACGAGCTCAAAGTCTTGATTCTTGTTTATACCACAGAAGACACCCTGAGTATTTTTCGGATAGTGGACTAGTGTATCACAGATTCCTTATTCTTCTTCACCGAGAGGCTATGTAATGTCCTGTATATGAGGACTCCCTTTCCGCAGTATCCTGTTTAGAAAACCTGATCTTGTTTTGCAATTAACAAGATGTCATGTAGATATTGTGACATAGGAACCGTGTAAAAGAGGTTTCTTAATTCTCCTTAGATAGAGATCTTGTAGATTCTGCATATGAGGACTGCTATTATCTATGTTCCAGCTTCTAAACCCTGATTCTTGTTTAGCCCACAGAAGATGTCCTGTTGATTTTAAGAACTGAGGACGGCTATAACCCCGATTCTTTTTCACCCTTGGCAAGGGGCTGTGTATTTTCCTGTATATTATGACTCTCATTAGATGCATCTTGCTTCGAACCTCTAATTCTTTCTAGAACTTTCCATGATGCTCTGTAGGTTTTTGGGATTGAGGACTCTTGTAACTCAGATTCCTTATTCTTTCTTAGCAAAAGGTCATATAGTTGCCTGTAAATAAGGAATCCATTTTCCAGATTCATGCTCGAAAACACCATGATTCGTGTTTAGCCCATAACAAGATGACCTTAAGATTTTTTGGGATTGAGGATCCGAGTAACACGGATTCCTTATTGTTACTTAGAAAAGACAGTGAGGTTTCCTTTATGTGAGGACTTCCATTACCCAGACTCCTACTTCAAAACCTGATTCGTGGTTTCGTCTTACCCTGCATTTTTTGGGCCTGAGGACTCATATATGGAAGTTTCCTTATACTTTCTTAGCCATATGACGTGTAGTTTACTGTATATGATGACCTCCGTTACATCACTATGCATGATGCTGAGACAGTACCTGGTGACCGAGAATTCAAGTTTTTTGGATATCAAGAGAAAGACGTCCATAATTTTCTTTGGGAACTGGAATCCAAGAATCCTGATTCCCCTTCACAAGACCCCCCCAAAATGTGCAATATTCCAAACCCAAAACCCCAATTTCTACCTGCCCACAAACAAGAATTTTGTACTATGAGGTCACATGAATCGAGTAATTTAGTACAAATATAGCTTTTGATTGTGGGGGATATGATTATGGTCGTAGATGGTCCCAGTAAACCAAAGGATTTCTAGGGCCAAATCCTTGATTACAACTAACAAGAGGACCAGAAAGATCCTGAGCATCAGTAATGACAGATTTAGCATATCCACAGAGCAAGTAGCTCTGAAAATGTAGGGACCCAGAAGCCTAGATTGCTGATTAAACCTTAACAAGAGGCCCTGTATATTCCGGCCAATTAGAACTACAGAGCAAGTAGCTCTGAAAATATAGGGACCCAGAAGCCCAGATTGCTGATTAAACATTAAAAAGAGGCCCTGTATATTCTAGCCAAGTAAAACTCCTAGAACCGGATTTTCTTTTAATTCTCAGTAAGATACCCTGATTTTTCCTGTCAATTTGGATTTTGAAACGGTATATCAAAAGACAGATGCCAAGAAGTTTTCTAGGTTCGTGGATTCCATGATTCCTGGTTACCATTAAAAGTATGTAGTAAACATTTGGCAAGTGCAAAACCCTTGTCCCTGCTCAAAATTAAAAGGGACACGGAAGGGGGAGGATTACAGGGTTCACCTTAAGACCAGACTTACATCCAAATATGGCAAGAAGATTCTTTTTGTCCTGGAATCTGGCCTTAGTTGTTCTGTGGAATCTAACGAACTTGGAGTTCCCAACACCATTTACAACTTTTAAGAGGACCAGAATGTTGCTGAGTCCTGAAATGACCGATTCATAATATCCAAATGCTAAATTGCTCTGAGACATTTGGGGAGCTCGAAGGTCTGTTTCTTGTTTTTCCCATAACAGACAACCTGGGAATTTTTTGGATTGAGAACATGTACGACAATGATTCTTTATTCGTACTTAGTTGAGGTCACGTAGTGTCCTGTATGAGAGGACTCTCTTTCCCTTGATTCCTGTTTCGAAACCCTGATTCTTGTTTAGCCCTTAGTAAGAAGTCATGTAGATTTTTTGATAGAGGAACGGTGGAAAACAGATTTCTTTTCTTTTATTAGCAGGAGGCCATGTAGTTTCCTGTATATGAGGTTTGCTATTACCGACATTCATGTGTCGAATCCATGATTTTTCTTTAAGCCATCAGCAAGATGCACTGTAGATTTTCAGAACTGAGGACGCATATAACAGAGATTGCTTATTTTTAGCAACAGCCGTGCAGTTACCTGTATATGAGAACTCCTGTTCACCGTTACATGCGTCAAAAGCTTGATTCTTGTTTAGATCTTAGGAAGATGCCGTATACTTTTTGGAGATTGAGAAAACATGTCACCTAAGTTCGTTATAATTTCATAGGAAATGTCAGTGTATTTGCCTCTATATGAGGAATTCATTTCCCTAGTTTATGCTTCAAAAACCGAAATTCGTGTTTAGGCCTTAGCAAAAAGCCCTGAAGATTTATTGGGATGCATCACACGTGTAAACCAGATTCCTTATTCTCCTTTAGCGATAGACAGTGCAGTTTCCTGTATATGAGAAATCCCTTTATCCAGATTCCTACTCCCAAAACCTGAATGGTGGTTATCTCTTAGCAAGGCGGTCTATAGGTTTTTGGGATGGAGTTCTCGTGTAAACAAGATTCCTTAGTCTTCCATAGCAACAGGTCGTGTAGTGTTCTGTATATGAGGACTCCCATTACTCAAATTCCTGCTTCATTCTCAGCAAGACGCCAAGATATTTCCAGTTGCTTGGATATCAAGAGAAAGCTTCCCATAAAGTTCTTGAGAATTGGAACCCAAGATTCCTGGTCCCTTTTCAAAAGACACACTAAAATTGTGGCGACATCATAGCCCAGATTGCTGATTAAACCTTATAAAGAGACGATGTGAATTTAAGTGATTGAGAACTCCAAGAACCGGATTCCCTTTCCGTTCTCAGCAAGATGCCCTGAATTTCCCTGTCCATGTGGATTCCAAAACTCTGTGTACAAAAATGCAGATGCCCAGATGTTTCCTAGGGACGTGGAATCCATGGATCCTGGTTACATTTTAATAATTCATACTAAATATTTGGCAACTGAAAAATCCTTGGCCCCTCTCCAAATAAAGTACAAACGGAAATTTAAGAATTACCAAGTTCATCTGAAGACCAAAGTTACTTCCAAATACGGCAATATGATACATTTATGCCGGAAATCTGGCCTTATTTGTCCCGAGGAACTTAAGGGATTTGTACTACCAGAAATTCGATTACAAGTCTAAAGAGGACCAGATTGTTGCTGGAGTCGTGAAATGACTAATTCATAATACCCACAGGACAAATATCTCTGAAACATAAGATGAGCTCGAAGCCTTGAATCTTTTTTACACCGCAGCAAGACAACCTGAGAATTTTTCGGATTTTGGATTAGTGTATCACAGATTCCTTATTCTTCTTTACCGAGGGACAATGTAATATCCTGTATATGAGGACTCCCTTTCCCCAGAAGCCCGTTTGAAAACCTGGATTCTTGTTTTGCCATTAGCAAGATGTCATGTAGATAGTGTGACGGAGGAACCGTGTAAAAGAGGTTTCTTAATTCTCCTGACCTAGAGATCAAATAGATTCTGCATATAAGGACTGCAATTACCTATGTTCCAGCTTCTAAACCCTGATTCTTGTCAGCCCACAGCAGATGGCCTGTTGATATTAAGGACTGAGGAATGCTGTAACCCTGATTCTTTTTCTTCCTTGGCAAGGGGCTGTGTATTTTCCTGTATATAAGTACTCTCATGAGATACATCCTGCTTCGAAACTCTGATTCTTTTCAGAACTTTCCAAGATGCTCTGTAGATTTTTGGGATTGAGGATTCGTGTAACCCAGATTCCTTATTCTTTCTTAACAAAAGTTCATGTAGTTGCCTGTAAATAAGACTCGATTTCCCAGATTCATACTCGAAAACACCATGATTCGTGTTTAGCTCATAGCAAGATGACCTTAAGTTTTTTTGTGATTGAGGACCCGAGTAACGCAGATTCCTTATTCTTACTTAGCAATAGGCAGAGAAATTTACTGTATGTGAAAACACCCATTACCCCGATTCCTACTTCAAAAACCTGACTTGTGGTTACCACATAGGAAGACAGCCTGTAGTTTTGGGACTGAGGACTCACATAAGGAAGATTTCTTATACGTCCTTACCAAAATGACATGTATTTTCCTATATGATGACCTCGACTCCCCACCTTCCTGCTTCACTCTGCAGGATGCCAAGACAATTCCTGTAGACCAAGAATTCTACTTTTTTGGATATCAAGAGAAAGACGTCCATAATGTTCTTTGGGAACTGGAATCAAAGATTCCTGGTTTCCCTTCATAAGACCTCCACAAAATGTGACATATTCCAAACACAAAACCCCAATTCCTACCTGACAACCCACAAGAATTTTCTGTATTTGAGGTCACCTGAATCGACGAACTTTGTGTCAATATACCTTTTGATTCTGGGGAATATGATTATGGTCGTCGGTGGTCCCAGGAAACAAAAGGATTTCTAGGGCCAAATCCTTGATTACAACTAATAAGAGGACCAGAAAGATCCTGAGGATCTGTAATGACCGATTTAGCATATCCATGGAACAAGTAGCTCTGAAAATGTAGGGACCCAGAAGCCCAGTTTGCTGATTAAACCTTATCAAGAGGCCCTGTTGATTCCGGAAAATGAGAACTCCTAGAACTGGATTTCCTTTTTATTCTCAGTAAGATGATTTGATTTTTCCTTTCGATTTGGATTCCAAATTCAGTATATGAAAAGAGAGATGCCCAGAAGATTCCTAGGTTCCTGGATTTCATAATTCCTGCTTGCCATTAAAAGTACATAGGAAACATTTGGCAAGTGCAAAACCCTTGTCCCGTCTCAATATAAAAAGAGACATGGAAGTGGAAGAATTACAGGATTCACCTTAAAACCAGAGTTACATCCAAATATGGCAGGAAGATTCTTTTAGTCCTGGAATCTGGCCTTAGTTGTTCTAAGGAACCTAACGAACTTGGAGTGCCAAATACCATTTACAATTTTTAAGAGGACCAGAATGTTGCGGAGTCCTGAAATGACCGATAAATAATATCCGAATGCGAAATTGCTCTAAAACATTCGGGGAGCTCGAAGATCTGTTTTTGTTTGTCCCATAGCAGACAACCTTGGGATTTTCTGGATTGCGGACGCGTACAAAAGTGATTCTTTATTCATATTTAGTTGGAGGTCGTGTAGTATCCTGTATGTGAGGACTCTCTTTCCCTTGATTCGTGTTTCGAAACCCTGATTCTTGTTTAGCCCTTAGTATGAAGTCATGTAGATTTTTTGATAGAGGAACCGTGGAAAACAGATTTATTTTTTTTTATTAGCAAGAGGCCATGTAGTTTCCTGTATATGAGGATTGCTAATACCCACATTCATGCCTCGAATCCCTGATTCTTCTTTATGCCGAGAGCAAGATGCCCTGTAGATTTTCAGGATTGAGGACTTGTATAACACAGATTCCTTATTTTTAGCAACAGTCGTGCAGTTACCTGTATATGAGTACTCTTGGTCACAGAAACATGCATAGAAAGCTTGATTCCTGTTTATATCTTAAGAAGACGCCGTACATTTTTTTGGAGATTGAGTAAACATGTCACCCACATTCCATACTCTTTCGTAGGAAAAGTCAGTTCATTTGCCTGTATATGAGGATTTCATTTCCCTAGTTTATGCTTCAAAAACCCAAATTCGTGTTTAGCCCTTAGCTAGAAACCCTGAAGATTTATTGGGATGGAGGACACGTGTAAACCAGATTCATTATTCTCCTTTAGCAATCGACAGTGAAGTTTCCTGAATATGAGGAATCCCTTTATCCAGATCCTACTCCCAAAACCTGAATGGTGGTTATACCTTAGCAAGGCGGTCTGTAGGTTTTGGGATGGAAGACTCATGTAAACAAGATTCCTTATTCTTCCGTAGAAACAGGTCGTGTACTGTTCTGTATATGAGGACTCCCTTTACTGAAATTCCTGCTCCATTCTCGGCAAGACAGCAAGATATTTCCTGGTGACCTAGAATTCCAGTTGATTGGATATCAAGAGAAAGAGTCCCATAAAGTTCTTGAGGAATTGGAACCCAAGATTCCTGGTTCCTTTTCAAAAGACACACTAAAAATGTGGCAACATACAAGCCCAGATTGCTAATTAAACCTTATCAAAAGTTTTTGTAGATTTAGGCGATTGAGAACTCCAAGAACGGGATTCCCTTTCCGTTCTCAGCAAGATGCCCTGAATTTCCCTGTCCATGTGGTTTCCAAAACTCGGTGTACAAAACGCAGTTGCCCAGATGTTTCCTAGGGACGTGGAATCAATGGGTCCTGGTTACATTTTAATAATTCGTACTAAATATTTGGCAACTGCAAAACCCTCGGCCCCTCTCCAAATAAAGTACAAACTGAAATTTAAGGATTACCAAGTTCATGTTAAGACCAAAGTTACATCCAAATACGTCACGATGATACTTTTTACTGGTAAACTGGCCTTTATTTTCCCAAGGAACCTACGGGACTTGTACTACCAGATTACCGATTACAACTCTCAAAAGGACCAGAATGTTGCTGGAGTCCTGAAATGTCTGATTCATAATACCCACAAGCCAAATATCTCCGAAACTTGAGATGAGCTCGAATGCTTGATTCTTGTTTATACCACAGCAAGACATCTTGAGCATTTTTCAGATAGTGGACTAGTGTATCACAGATTCCTTATTCTTCTTCACCGAGGGGCTGTGTAATGTCCTGTATATGAGGACTCCCGTTCTGCAGTATCCTGTTTGGAGAACCTGATTCTTATTTTGCAATTAACAAGACGTCATGTAGATATTGTGATGGAGGAACCGTGTAAAAGAGGTTTCTTAATTCTCCTTAGATAGGGATCTTGTAGATTCTGCATATGAGGACTGTTATTATCTATGTTCCAGTTTCTAAACCCTGATTCTTGTTTAGACCACAGAAGATGGCCTGTTGATTTTAAGGACTGAGGACTGCTATAACTCCGATTCTTTTTCACCCTTGGCAAGGGGCTGTGTATTTTCCTGTATATTAGGACTCTCATTAGATGCATCTTGCTTGGAAACTCTGATTCTTTTTAGAGCTTTCCATGATGCTCTGTAGATTTTTGGGATTGAGGACACTTGTAACCCAGATTCCTTATTCATTCTTAGGAAAAGGTCATGTAGTTGCCTGTAAATAAGGACTCCATTTTCCAGATTCATGCTCGAAAACACCATGATTCGTGTTTAGCCCATAGCAAGATGACCTTAAGCTTCTTTGGGATTGAGGACCCGAGTAACACAGATTCCTTATTCTTACTTAGCAAAAGGCAGTGAGGTTTCTTTTATGTGAGGACTTCCATTACCCAGATTCCTACTTCAAAAACCTGATTCGTGGTTACGTCTTAGCATGCAGTTTTTGGGATTGAGGACTCATATATGGAAGATTCCTTATACTTCCTTAGGAATATGACGTGTAGTTTCCTGTATATGATGACCTCCATTACCCACCTTCCTGGATCACTATGCAGGATGCCGAGACAGTTCCTGGTGATGGAGAATTCCAGTTTTTTGATGGAGAAAGACGTTCATAATTTTCTTTGGGAACTGGAATCCAAGAATCCTGGTTCCCCTTCACAAGACCTCCCTAAAATGTGGAATATTCCAAACCCAAACCCCAATTTCTACCTGCCCACACACAAGAATTTTCTGTACTATGAGGTCACATGAATCGAGTAATTTAGTACAAATACAGCTTTTGATTGTGGGGAATATGATTATGGCCGTAGATGGTCCCAGGAAACAAAAGGATTTCTAGGGCCAAATCCTTGATTACAATTAACAAGAGGACCAGAAAGATCCTGAGCATCAGTAATGACAGATTTAGCATATTCACAAAGTAGCTCTGAAAATGTAGGGACCTAGAAGCCCAGATTGCTGATTAAACCTTAACAAGTGGCCTTGTATATTCCGGCCAATTAGAACTCCTAGAACCGGATTTCCTTTTAATTCTCAGTAAGATACCCTGATTTTTCCTGTCAATTTGGATTTTGAAACGGTATATCAAAAGACAGATGCCAAGAAGTTTCCTAGGTTCGTGGATTCCATGATTCCTGGTTACCATTAAAAGTATGTAGTAAACATTTGGCAAGTGCAAAACCCTTGTCCCTGCTCAAAATAAAAAGGGATACGGAAGGGGAAGAATTACAGGGTTCACCTTAAGACTACAGTTACAGCCAAATATGGCAAGAAGATTCTTTTTATCCTGGAATCTGGCCTTACTTGTTCTGTGGAACCTAACGGACTTGGAGTTCCCAACAGCATTTACAAATTTTAAGAGAACCAGAATGTTGCTGGAGTTCTGAAATGACCGATTCCTAATATCCGAATGCTAAATTGCTCTGAGACATTTGTGGAGCTCGAAGGTCTGTTTCTTGTTTTTCCATAACAGACAACCTGGGAATTTTTTGCATTGAGGGCACGTACGACAATGATTCTTTACTCGTACTTAGTTGGAGGTCATGTAGTGTCCTGTATGAGAGGAGTCTCTTTCCCTTGCTTCCTGTTTTGAAACCCTGAATCTTGTTTAGCCCTTAGTAAGAATTCATGTAGATTTTTTGATAGAGGAACGGTAGAAAACAGATTTCTTTTCTTTCATTAGCAGGACGTCATGTAGTTTCCTGTATATGAGGATTGTTATTACCAACATTCATGCCTCGAATTCCTGATTTTTTTTTAAGCCGTCAGCAGGATGTCCTGGAGATTTTCAGGACTGAGGACTCATGTAACACAGATTCCTTATTTTTAGCAACAGTCGTGCAGTTACCTGTATATGAGTACTCCTGTTCACAGATACATGCGTCAAAAGCTTGATTCTTGTTTAGATCTTAAGAAGACGCCGTATATTTTTTTGGAGATTGAGAAAACATGTCACCCACATTCCTTATAATTTCATAGGAAATGTCAGTGTGTTTGCCTGTATATGAGGAATTCATTTCCCTAGTTTATACTTCAAAAACAGAAACTCGTGTTTAGCCCTTAGCAAAAA
This sequence comes from Carlito syrichta, assembly GCF_000164805.1. Lineage (NCBI taxonomy): Eukaryota > Metazoa > Chordata > Mammalia > Primates > Tarsiidae > Carlito > Carlito syrichta. The sequence goes on along the minus strand of NW_007245303.1, from coordinate 14,013 downwards.
ATCCTGAAGATTTATTGGGATGGAGCACACGTGCAAACCAGATTCCTTATTCTCCTTTAGCAATAGACAGTGCAGTTTCCTTTATATGAGGAATCCCTTTATCCAGATTCCTACTCCCAAAACCTGAATGGTGGTTATCTCTTAGCAAGGTGGTCTATAGGTTTTTGGGATGGAGGTCTCGTGTAAACAAGATTTCTTTTTCTTCCGTAGCAACAGGTCGTGTAGTGTTCTGTATATGAGGACTCCCATTACTCAAATTCCTGCTTCATTCTCAGCAAGACGCCAAGATATTTCCAGTTGCTTGGATATCAAGAGAAAGACTCCCAAAAGTTCTTGAGGAATTCGAACCCACGACTCCTGGTCCCTTTTCAAAAGACACACTAAAAATGTGGCGAAATCGAAGCCCAGATTGCTGATTAAACCTTATTAAGAGACTTTGTAAATTTAGGTGATTGAGAACTCCAAGAACCGGATTCCCTTTCCGTTCTCAGCAAGATGCCCTGAATTTCCCTGTCCATGTGGATTCCAAAACTCTGTGTACAAAAATGCAGATGCCCAGATGTTTCCTAAGGACGTGGAATCCAAGAATCCTGGTTACATTTTAATAATTCATACTAAATATTTGGCAACTGCAAAATCCTTGGCACCTCTCCAAATAAAGTACAAACAGAAATTTAAGAATTACCAAGTTCATCTGAAGACCAAAGTTACTTCCAAATACGGCAATATGATACATTTTTTCCGGGAATCTGGCCTTAATTGTCCCAAGGAACTTAAGGGATTTGTACTACCAGATATCCGTTTACAACTCTAAAGAGGACCAGATTATTGCTGGAGTCGTGAAATGACTGATTCATAATACTCACAAGCCAAATATCTCTGAAACATAAGACGAGCTCGAAGCCTTGATTCTTGTTTACCGAATCAAGACAACCTGAGAATTTTTCGGATTGTGGACTAGTGTATCACAGATTCCGTACTCTTCTTACCGAGGGTCCATGTAATGTTCTGTGTATGAGGAATCCCTTTTCCCAGAATCCTGTTTGGAAACCCTGATTTTTGTTTTTCCATTAGCAAGATGTCATGTAGATATTATAATGGAGGAACAGGTTTCTTAGTTCTCCTTAGCTAGAGATCATGTAGATTCTGCATATGAGGACTGCTATTACCTATGTTTCAGCTTCTAAACCCTGATTCTTGTTTAGCCCACAGCAGATAGCCTGTTGATTTTAAGGGCTGACGACTGCTATAACACCGATTCTTTTTCACCTTGGCTAGCGGCTATGTATTTTCCTGTATATTAGGACTCTCATTAGATGCATCTTCCTTCGAAACTCTGATTCTTTTTAGAACTTTCCAAGATGCTCTGTAGATTTTTGGGATTGAGGACTCGTGTAACCCAGATTCCTTATTCTTTAATAGAAAAAGGAAATGTAGTTGCCTGTACATAAGGACTCCATTTTCCAGATTCATGCTCGAAAACACCATGATTCGTGTTTAGCCCATAGCAAGATGACTTTAAGATTTTTTTAGGATTATGGACCTGAGTATCGCAGATTCCTTATTCTTCCTTAGCCATTGGCAGTGATGTTTCCTTTATGTGAGGACTCCCATTACCCAGATTCCTACTTCAAAAACCTGATTCGTGTTTAAGTCTTAGGAAGACGGCCTGTAGTTTTTGGGATTGAGGACTTATATAAGGAAGATTACTTATACTTCCTTAGAAATATGACGTGTAGTTTCCTGTATATGACGACCTCCATTACCCAGCTTCCTGCTTCACTCTGCAGGATGCCGAGACAGGCCCTGGTGACCGAAAATTCCAGGTTTTGGATATCAAGAGAAAGACATCCATAATATTCTTTGGGAACTGGAATCCAAGATTAATGGTTGCCCTTCACAATACCTCCCCAAAATGTGAAATATTACAAACTCAAAACCCCAATTCCTACCTGCCCACCCACAAGAATTTTCTGTAACTTCAGGTCACCTGAATCGAGGAATTTTGTACCAATATACTGTTTGATTCTGGGGAATATGATTATGGTCATAGATGGTTCCAGGAAACACAAGGATTTCTAGGGCCAAATCCTCGATTACAACGAACAAGAGGACCAGAAAGATCCTGAGGATCTGTAATGACAGATTTTGCATATCCACGGAGCAATTAGCTCTGAAAATGTAGGGACCCAGAAACCATTTGCTGATTAAACCTTATCAAGTGGCCCTGTAGTTTCCGGAAAATGAGAACTCCTAGAACAGGATGTCCCTTTAATTCTCAGTAAGATGCCCTGATTTTTCCTGTCGATTTGGATTCCAAATTCAGTATATCAAAAGACAGATGCCCAGATGCTTCCTAGGTTCGTGGATTCCATGATTCCTGGTTACCATAAAAAGTACCTAGTAAACATTTGGCAAGTGCAAAACCCTTGTCCCTTCTCAAAATAAAAAGAGACATTGAAGCGGAAGGATTACAGGGTTCACCTTAACACCAGAGTTACATCCAAATATGGCAAGAAGATTCTTTTTGCCCTGGAAACTGACCTAAGTTGTTCTGAGGAACCTAACGGACTTGGAGAGCCCAATACTATCGACAACTCTTAAGAGGACCAGAATGTTGCTGGAGTCCTGAAATGACCAATTCATAATATCCAAAAGATAAATTGTGCTGAAACATTAGGGGAGCTCGAAGATCTGTTTCTTGATTGTCCCATAGCAGACAACCTGGGAAATTTTTGGATTGAGTGTGCGTACAGCAATGATTCTTTATTCGTACTTAGATGGATGTCATGTAGTGTCCTGTATGTGAGGACTCTCTTTCCCTTGATTCCTGTTTCAAAACCCTGATTCTTGTTTAGCCCTTAGTAAGAAGTCATGTAGATTTTTTGATAGAGGAACCATGGCAAACAGATTTCTTCTCTTATTAACAAGAGGCCATGAAGTTTCCGGTATATGAGGATTGCTATTACCCGCATTCATGCCTCGAATCCCTGATTCTTCTTTAGCCGTCAGCAAGATGCACTGTAGATTTTCAGGACTGAGGACTCTTATTACCCAGATTCCTTATTTTTAGCAACAGCCGTGCAGTTACCTGTATATGAGTACTCCTGTTCACAGATACATGCGTCGAAAGCTTGATTCTTGTTTAGATCTTAGGATACGCCATATTTTTTTTGGAGATTGAAAAACATGTCACCCACATTCTTTATTATTTTTTAGGAAAAGTCAGTGCATTTGTCTGTATATGAGCATTTCATTTCCCTAGTTTATGCTTCAAAAACTCAAATTCGTGTTTAACCCTTACCAAGAAACCCTGAAGTTTTTTTGGGATGGAGGACACGTGTAATCCACATTCCATATTCTCCTTTAGCAATAGACACAGCAGTTTCCTGTATATGAAGACTCTCATTATCCAGATTTCTTCTCCCAAAACCTGAATGGTGGTTATCTCTTAGCAAGCCGGTCTGTAGGTTTTTGGGATGGAGGCCTCGTGTAACCAAGATTCCTTATTCTTTCATAGCAACAGGATGTGTAGTTTTCTGTATATGAGGACTCCCATTACTGAAGTTCCTGCTTCATTCTCAGCAAGACGCCATGATAATTCCTTTTGACCTAGAATTCCAGTTGCTTGGATATCAAGAGAAAGACTCCCATAAAGTTCTTGAGTAATTGGAACCCAAGATTCCTGGGCTATTTTCAAAGGACACACTAAAAATGTGGCGACATAGAAGCCCAGATTGCTGATTAAACCTTACCAAGAGACTTTGTAGATTTAGACGATTGAGAACTCCAAGAACCGGAATCCCTTTCCGTTCTCAGCAAGATGCCATGAATTTTCCTGTCGGTGGGGATACCAAAACTCTGTGTACAAAAATGCAGATGCCTAGATGTTCCTAGGGACATGGAATCCATGGATCCTGGTTACATTTTAATAATTCGTACTGAATATTTGGCAACTGCAAAACCCTCGGTCCTTCTACATATAAAGTACAAACATAAATTTAAGATTTACCAAGTTCATCTTAAGACCTATGTTACATCCAGATACAACAATATGATACTTTTTTCCCGGTAATCTGGCCTTAATTGTCCTGAGGCACTTAAGGGATTTGTACTACCAGGTAAGCGATTACAACTCTCAAGAGGACCAGAATGTTGCTGGAGTCCTGAAATGACTGATTCATAATACCCACAAGCCAAATATCTCTGAAACATGAGACGAGCTCAAAACCTTGATTCTTGTTTATATCGCAGCCAGACGCCCTGAGAATTTTTCGGATTGTGGACTAGTGTATCACAGATTCCTTATTCTTCTTTACCGAGGGCCGTGTAATGTATTGTATATAAGGACTCCCTTTTTCCAGAATTCTGTTTGGAAACCCTGATTCTGGTTTTGCAATTGGCAAGATATCATGTAGATATTGTGATGGAGGAACCGTGTAAAAGATGTTTCTTAGTACTCCTTAGCTAGAGATCATGTAGATTCTGCATATGCGGACTGCTATTACCTATGTTCCAGCTTCTAAACCCTGATTCTTGTTTGGCACACAGCAGATGGCCTGTTGATTTTAAGGAATGAAGTCTACTATAACCCGATTCTTTTTCTTCCTTGGCAAGAGGCTGTGTATTTTCCTGTATATTAGGACTCTCTTCAGATACATCCTGCTTCGAAATTCTGATTCTTTTTATAACATTCCAAGAAGCTCTGAAGATTTTTAGGATTGAGGACTCGTGTAACCCAGATTCCTTATTCTTTCTAGGCCAAAGATCATGTAGTAGCCTGTAAATAAGGACTCCATTTTCAGATTCATGTTCGAAAACACCATGATTTGTGTTTAGCCCATAGCAAGATGATCTTAAGCTTTTTTGGGATTGAGGACCAGAGTAACACAGATTACTTATTCTTACTTAGCAATAGACAGTGAAATTTCCTTTATGTGAGGACTCCCATTACCCAGATTCCTACTTCAAAAGCCTGATTCATGGTTACGTCTTAGGAAGACAGCCTGTAGTTTTTAGGGATTACAGACTCATATAAGGAAGATTCCTTATACTTCCTTAGCAATATGATGTGTAGTTTCCTGTATATGACGACCTTCATTACCCAGCTTCCTGCTTCACTCTGCAGGATGCCGAGACAGTTCCTGGTGACCAAGAATTTCAGTTTTTGGATATCAAGAGAAAGACGTCCATAATGTTCTTTGGGATCTGGAATCCAAGATTCCTGGTTCCCCTTCACAAGACCTCCCCAAAATGTGAAGTAATCCACACCCAAAACCTCAATTCCTACCTGCCCAACCACAAGAATTTTCTGACTTTTGGGTCACTTTAATCAAGGAATTTTGCACCAATATTCCTTTTGATCCTGGGGAATATGATTATGGTCGTAGATGGTCCCAGGAAACAAAAGAATTTCCAGGGCCAAATCCTTGATTACAACTAACAAAAGGACGAAAAAAGATCCTGAAGATCTGGAAAGACAGATTTAGAATATCCACGGAGCAAGTAGCTCTGAAAATGTAGGGACCCAGAAGACAAGATTGCTGATTCAACCTTATCAAGAGGCCCTGTAGCTTTCGGAAAATGAGAACTCTTAGAACAGGATTTCCTTTTTATTCTCAGTAATATGCCCTGATTTTTCCTGTCGATTTAGATTCCAAATTCTGTATATCAAAACACAGATGCCCATAAGTTTCCTAGTTTCGGGGATTCCATGACTCCTGGTTGACATTAAAAGTACCTAGTAAACATTTGGCATGTGCAAAACCCTTGTCCCTTCACAAAATATTAAGAAACATGGAAGGGGAAGGATTGCAGGGTTCACCTTCAGAACAAAGTTGCATCCAAATATGGCAAGAAGATTCTTTTTGTCCTGGAATCTGGCCTTAGTTGTTCTGGGAAACCTAAGGGACTTAGAGTGTCCAATACCATTTACAACTTTTAACAGGACAAGAATGTTGCTGGAGTCCTGAAATAACCGATTCATAATATCCGAATGCTAAAATGCTCTGAAACATTTGGGGAGCTCGAAGATCTTCTTCTTGATTGTCCCATAGCAGACAACCTGGGAATTTTTTGAATTGAGGGCGCGTACAACAATGATTCTTTATTCGTACATAGATGGAGGTCATGTGGTGTCCTGCATGTGAGGACTCACATTCCCTTGATTCCTGTTTCAAAACCCTGATTCTTGTTCAGTCCTTAGTAAGAAGTCATGTAGATTTTTTGATAGAGGAACCTTGGAAAACAGATTTCTTCTCTTTTATTAGCAGGAGGCCATGTTGTTTCCTGTAATGACGATTGCTATTACCCACATTCATGCCTCGAATCCTTCATTCTTCTTTAGCCGTCAGCATGATGTCCTGTAGATCTTCAGGATTGAGGACTCGTATAACCCAGATACCTTATTTTTAGCAATAGCCGTGCAGTTACCTGTATATGAGTACTCCTGTTCACAGTTACTTGCGTCGAAAGCTTGATTCTTGTTTAGATCTTAGGAAGACACAGTATAATTTTTTGGAGATTGAGAAAACATGTCACCCACATTCCTTAGTCTTTCTTAGGAAAAGTCAGTGCATTTGTCTGTATATGAGCATTTTATTTCCCTAGTTTATGCTTGAAAACCCAAATACGTATTTAGCCCTTATAAGAAACTCTGAAGTTTTTTTGGGATGGAGGACACGTGAAAACCAGATTTCCTATTCTCCGTTAGCAATAGACAGTGCACTTTCCTGTATATGAGGACTCCCATTATCCAGATTCCTACTCCCAAAACCTGAATTGTGGTTATCTCTTATCAAGACGGTCTGTAGGTTTTTGGGATGGAGGCCTCTTGTAACCAAGATTCCTTATTCTTCCGTAGCAACAGGTCATGTAGTGTTCTCTATATGAGGACTCCCATTACTAAAATTCCTGCTTCAGTCTCAGCGAGACGTCAAGATATTTCCTGGTGACCTAGAATTTCACTTGCTTGGATATGAGGAGAAAGACTCCCATAAAGTTCTTGAGGAATTGGAACCCACGATTCCTGGTCCCTTTTCAAAAGGCACACTAAAAATGTGGTGACATCGAAGCCCAGATTGCTGATTAAACCTTATCAAGAGACTTTGAAAATTTAGGCGATGGAGAACTCCAAGAACCGGATTCCGTTTCCTTTCTCAACAAGATGCCCTGAATTTCCCTGTTCATGTGGATTCCATAATTCTGTGTGCAAAACTGCAGATGCCCAGATGTTTCCCAGGGACGTGGAATCCATGGATACTGGCTACATGTTAATAATTCGTACTAAATATTTAGCAACTGCAAAACCCTCAGCCCCTCCACAAATAAGTAGAAACGGAAATTTAAGGATTACCAAGTTCATTTTAACACCAAATTTACATCCAAACACAGCAATATGATACTTTATTCCGGGAATCTGGCCTTAATTTTCAGGGGAACTTAAATGATTTGTACTACCAGATACATGATTACAACTCTCAAGAGGACCAGAATGTTGCTGGAGTCCTGAAATGAAAGATTCATAATACCCACAAGCAAAATATCTCTGAAACATGAGACAAGCTGGAAGCCTTGATTCTTGTTTGTACTGCAGCTAGACGCCTTGAGAATTTTTCGGATTGTGGACTAGTGTATCACAGATTCCTTATTCTTCTTTACCGAGGGTCCGTGTAATGTCCTGTATATGAGGACTCCCTTTTCCCAGAATCCTGTTTGGAAACCCTGATTCTTGTTTTGCCATTACCAAGATGTCATGTAGATATTGTGATGGAGGAACCATGTAAAAGTGGTTTCTTAACTCTCCTTAGCTAGAGATTATGTAGATTCTGCATATGAGGACTGCTTTTACCTATGTTCCAGCTTTTAAACCCTGATTCTTCTTTAGCCCACAGCAGATGGCCTGTTGATTTTAAGGACGGAGGACTGCTATAACCCTAATTCTTTTTCTTCCTTGGCAAGGGGCTGTGTATTTTCCTGTATATTTGGACTCTCATTAGATACATCCTGCTTCGAACTCTGATTCTTTTTAGAACATTCCAATATGCTCTGTAGATTTTTAGGATTGAGGACTCGTTTAACCCACATTCCTTATAATTTCTAGGCAAAAGGTCATGTAGTAGCCTGTAAATAAGTACTCCATTTTGCAGGTCCATGCTTGAAAACACCATGATTCGTGTTTAGCCCATAGAACAATGAGCTTAAGCTTTTTTGGGATTGAGGACCCAAGTAACACAGATTCCTTATTCTTACTTAGTAATACGCAGTGAACTTTCCTTTATGTGAGGACTCCACTTACCCAGATTCCTACTTCAAAAACCTGATTCGTGGTAACGTCTTAGGATGACGGCCTGTAGTGTTTGTAATTGAGTACACATATAAGGACGATTCCTTATACCTCCTTAGCAATATGACGTGTAGTTTCCTGTATTTGATGAGCTTCATTACCCAGCTTCCTGTTTCACACTGCAGGATGCCAAGACATTTCCTGGTGACCGAGAATTTCAGTTTTTTGGATATCAAGAGAAAGACGTCCATAATGTTCTTTGGGAACTGGAATCCAAGATTCCTGGTTCACCTTCACAAGACACCCCCAAAATTTGGAATATTTCCAACCCAAAACCCCAATTGCTACCTGGCCACCCAAAAGAATTTTCTGTACTCTGAGGACACCTGAATCGAGGAATTTTGTACCAATATTCCTTTTGATTCTGGGGAATATGATTATGGTCATAGATGGTCCCAGGTAACAAAAGGATTTCTAGGGTCAAATCCTTGATTACAACTAACAAGAGGACCAGAAATATCATGAGGATCTGTAAGGACAGATTTACCGTATCCACGGAGCAAGTAGCCCTGATAATGTAGATACCCAGAAGACCAGACTGCTGATTAAACCTTATCAATAGGCCCTGTAGATTCCGGAAAATGAGATTTCCTAGAACCAGAATTCCTTTTAATTCATAGTAAGATGCCCGGGTTTTTTCTGTCGTTTTGGATTTCAAATTCAGTATATCAGAAGACAGATGCCCAGAAATTTCCTAGTTTCGTGGATTCCATGATTCCTGTTTGCCATTAAGAGTACTGAGTAATCATTTGGCAAGTGCAATACCCTTGTCCCTTCTCAAAATAAAATGAGACATGGAAGGGGAAGGATTACACGGTTTACCTGAACACCAGAGTTACATCCAAATATGGCAGAAGATTCTTTTTGTCCTGGAATCTGGCCTTAGATGTTCTGAGGAACCTAACGGACTTGGAGGGCCCAATACCATTTATAACATTTAAGAGGACCAGAATGTTGCTGGAGTCTTGAATGATCAATTCATAATATCCGAAAGCTAAATTTCTCTGAAACATTTGGGGAGCTCGAAGATCTGTTTCTTGTTTGTCCCATAGCAGACAAGCTGAGAATTTTCTAGACTGAGGGCGCATACAACAATGATTCTTTAGTCGTACTTAGTTGGAGGTCACATAGTGTACTGTATGTGAGGACTCTCTTTTCCTTGATTCCTGTTTCGAAACCCTGATTCTTGTTTACCCCTTAGTAAGAAGTCATGTAAATTTTTTGATAGAGGAATCGTGGAAAACAGATTTCTTCTCTTTTATTAGCAAGAGGCCATGTAGTTTCCTGTATATGAGGATTGCTATTACCCACATTCATGGCTCGAATTCCTCATTCTTCTTTAGCCATCAGCAAGATGCCCTGTAGATTTTCAGTAGTGAGTACTTGTATAAACCAGATTCCTTATTTTTAGCAACAGCCATGCAGTTACCTGTATATGAGTACTCCTCTTCACAGATACATGCTTCGAAATCTTGATTCTTGTTTAGGTCTAAGGAAGACAACGTATATATTTTTGGAGATTGAGAAAAAATGTCAGCCACATTTCTTATACTTTTTAGGAAAAGTCAGTGCATTTTTCTGTATATGATCATTTCATTTCCCTAGTTTATGCTTCCAAAACCCAAATTCGTGTTTAGCCCTTAGCATGAAACCCTGAAGTTTTATTGGGGTGGAGGACACGTGTAAACCAGATTCCTTAATCTGCTTTAGCAATAGACAGTGCAGTTTCCTGTGTATGAGGACTCCCATTATCCAGATTCCTACTACCAAAACCCGAATGGTGGTTATCTCTTAGCAAGACGGTCTGTAGGTTTTTGGGATGAATGCCTCCTGTAACCAAGATTCCTTATTCTTCCGTAGCAACAGGTCACGTAGTGTTCTGTATATGAGGACTGCCATTACTGAAAATCCTGCTTCATTCTCAGCGAGACGCCAAGATATTTCATGGTGACCTAGAATCCCAGTTGCTTGGATATCAAGAGAAAGAATCCCATAATGTTCTTGAGGAATTGGAACCCAAGGTTCCTGGTCCGTTTTCAAAAGGCACACTAAAAATATGACGACACAGAAGCCCAGATTACTGTTTAAACCTTATCAAGACAATTTGTAGTTTTAGGCGTTTGAGAACTCCAAGACCTGGATTCTCTTTCCATTCTCAACAAGATGCCCTGAATTTCCCTGTCCATGTGGATTCCAAAACTCTGTGTACAAAAATGCAGATGCCCACGTGGTTCCCAAAGACGTGGAATCCATGGATCCTGGTTACATTTTTATAATTCGTCCTAAATATTTTCAACTGCTAAACCCTCGACCCCTCTACAAATAAAGTACAAACGGAAATTTAAGGATTTCCAAGTTCATCTTAAGACCATGTTACATCCAAATACGGCAATATGGTATTTTTTTTCCGGAAATCTGTCCTTAATTGTCCCGAGGAGCTTAAGGGATTTTTACTACCAGATACCCGATTACAACTCTCAGGAGGACCAGAATGTCGCTGGAGTCATGAAATGACTGATTCATAATACCCACTAGCCAAATATCTCTGAAACATGAGACGAGCTCAAAGTCTTGATTCTTGTTCATACCGCAGCAAGACACCCTGAGAATTTTTTGGATTGTGGACTAGTGTATCACAGATTCCTTATTCTTCTTTACCGAGGAGCCATGTAATGTCCTGTGTATAAGGACTCCCTTTCCCCAGAATCCTGTTTGGAAACCCTGATTCTTCTTTTGCCATTAGCAACCTGTCATGTAGATATTGTTACAGAGGAACCGTTTAAAAGAGGTTTCTTAGTTCTCATTATCTAGAGATCATGTAGATTCTGCAAATGAGGACTGCTATTGCCTATGTTCCAGGTTCTAAACCCTGATTCTTGTTTAGCCAAGAGCAGATGGCCTGTTGATTTTAAGGACTGAGGACTGCTGTAATACCGACTCTTTTTCACCCTTGGAAAGGGGTTGTGTATTTACCTGTATATTTGGACTCTCATTAGATACATCCTTCTTCGAAACTCTGATTATTTTCAGAACTTTCCAAGATGCTCTAGATTTTTGGGATTGAGGACGCGTGTAACCCAGATGCCTTGTTCTGTCTTAGCAAAAGGTCTTGTAGTTGCCTGTAAATAAGGACTTCATTTTCCAGTTTCATGCTCGAAAACACCATGATTCCTGTTTAGCCCATAGCAAGATGACCTTAAGCCTTTTTTGGGATTGACGACCCGAGTAATGCAGATTGCTTATTCTTACTTAGCAATAGGCAGTGAAATTTCCTTTATGTGAGGCCTCCTATTACCAGATTCCTACTTCAAAAACCTGATTCGTGGTTACCTTTTAGGAAGACGACCTGTAGTTTGTGGGATTGAGGACTGATATAGGAAATATTCCTTATACTTCCTTACCTATATAACGTGTAGTTTCCTTTATATGATGACCTACATTACCCAGCTACTTGCTTCAGTCTGCGGGTTGGCGGGACTGTTCCTGGTGACCCAGAATTCCAGTTTTTTGGATATCAAGAGAAAGATGTCCATAATGTTCTTTGGGACCTGGAATCCAAGATTCCTGGTTCCCCTTCACAAGACCTCCCGAAAATGTGGAATATTCCAAACCCAAATCCCTAATTCCTACCTGCCCAACCACAAGAATTTTCTATACTTTGAGGTCACCTGAATCAAGGAATTTTTTACCAATATACCTTTTGATTCTGAAGAATATGATTATGGTCGTAGATGGTCCCAGGAAACAAAAGGATCCAAGGGCCAAATCCATGATTTCAACTAACAAGAGGACCAGAAAGATCTTGAAGATCTGTAATGACATACTTAGCTTATCCATGGAGAAAGTAGCTCTGAATATGTAGGGACACAGAAGCCCAGATTGCTGATTAAACCTTATCAAGCGGCCGTGTAGAATCTGGAAAATGAGAACCCCTAGAACCGGATTTCTTTTTAATTCTCAGTAAGATGTCCTGATTTCTCCTGCCGATTTGGATTACAAATTCAGTATATCAAAAGACACGTGCCCAGAAGTTTTCTACGTTCGTGGATTGCATGATTCCTGGTTACCATTAAAAGTACGTAGTAAACATTTGGCAAGTGCAAAACCCTTGTCCCTTCTCAAAATCACAAGAGACACCGAAGGGGAAGGTTTACAGGGTTCACCTTAAGAACAGAGTTACATCCAAATATGGCAAGAAGATTCTTTTTGTCCTGGAATCTTGCCTTAGTTGTTCTGAGGAACGTAACAGACTTGGAATGCCCAATACCATTTACAAATTTTAAGAGGACCAGAATTTTGCTGGAGTCTTGAAATGACCGATTCATAATAACCGAATGCTAAATTGCTCTGAAACATATGGGGAGATTGAAGATCTGTTTCTTGTTTGTCCCTTAGCAGACAACCTGGGAATTTTTTGGATTGAGGGCGCATACAACATTGATTCTTTATTCGTACTTAGTTGGAGGCCATGTAGTGTCCTGTATGTGAGGACTCTCTTTCCCTTGATTCCTGTTTTGAAACCCGGATTCTTGTTTAGCCCTTAGTAAGAAGTCATGTAGATTTTTTGATAGAGGAACTGTGGAAAACAGATTTCTTCTCTTTTATTAGCATGAGGCCATGTAGTTTCCTGTATATGAGGATTGTTATTACACACATTCATGCCTCGAATCCCTGATTCTTCTGCAGCCATCAGCAAGATGCCCTGTAGATTTTCAGGACTGAGGACTCGTATAACCCAGATTCTTTATTTTTAGCAACAGCCCTGCGGATACCTGTATATGAGTACTCCTGTTCACAGATACATGTGTTGAAAGCTTGATTCTTGTTTAGCTCTTAGGAAGACGCAGTATATTTTTTTGGAGATTGAGAAAACATGTCACACACATTCCTTATTCTTTCTTCAGGAAAGTCAATGCATTTGTCTGTATATGAGCATTTCATTTCAGTAGTTTGTGCTTCAAAAACACAAATTCGTGTTTAGCCCTTAGTAAGAAACTCTAAAGTTTTATTGGGATGGAGGACACGTGTGAACCACATTCCTAGTTCTTTTGAAATAGACTGTGCAGTTTTCTGTATATGAGGACTCCCATTATAAAGATTCTTATTCCCAATACCTGAATGGTGATAATTTCTAAGCGATACGGTCTGTAGGTTTTTGGGTTGGAGTTCTCATGTAACCAAGACTTCTTATTCTTCTGTAGCAACAGGTTGTGTAGTGTTCTTCATATGAGGACTCCCATTACTGAAATTCCTGCTTTATTCTCAGCAAGACGCCAAGATATTTCCTGGTGACCTAGAATTCCAGTGGCTTGGATATCAATAGAAAGATTCCCATAAATTTCTTGTGGAATTGGTACCCAAGATTCCTGGTCCCTTTTCAAAAGACACACCAAAAATGTGGCGACATAGAATCCCAGATTGCTGATTAAACGTAATCAAGAGATTTGTAGATTTAGGCGATTTTCAACTCCAAGAAGCAGATTCCCTTTCCGTTCTCAGCAAGATGCACGGAATTTCCCTTTCCATGTGGATTCCAAAACTCTATGTACAAAAATGCAGAAGCCCAGGTGTTTCCTAAGGATGTGGGAATCCATGGAACCTGTTACATTTTATTAATTCGTAATAAATATTTGGCAACTGCAAATCCTCTGGCCCTCTTCAAATAAAGA
>NW_007245302.1:0-624 GCF_000164805.1 Carlito syrichta | reverse complement strand
ACTGGAATTATAGGTCAGCAGGAAATATCTTGGCGTCTTGCTGAGAATGAAGCAGGAATTTCAGTAATGGGAGTCCTCATATGGAGAACACTACACAACCTGTTGCTATGGAAGAATAAGAAGTCTTGGTTACATGAGGCCTCCAACCCAAAAACCTACAGACCGTATCGCTTAGATATTACCACCATTCAGGTATTGGAAATAAGAATCTTGATAATGGGAGTCCTCATATACAGAAAACTGCACAGTCTATTCCAAAAGGAGAACTAGGAATGTGGTTCACACGTGTCCTCCATCCCAATAAAACTTCAGGGTTTCTTACTAAGGGCTAAACACGAATTTGTGTTTTTGAAGCACGAACTAGTGAAATGAAATGCTCATATACAGACAAATGCATTGACTTTCCCGAAGAAAGAATAAGGAATGTGTGTGACATGTTTTCTCAATCTCCAAAAAAATATACTGCATCTTCCTAAGAGCTAAACAAGAATCAGGCTTTCAACGCATGTATCTGTGAACAGGAGTACTCATATACAGGTAACCGCTCGGCTGTTGCTAAAAATAAAGAATCTGGGTTATACGAGTCCTCAGTCCTGAAAATCTACAGGGCATCTTGCTGATGGG
>NW_007245301.1:1071-11719 GCF_000164805.1 Carlito syrichta | reverse complement strand
CTCAGGCAATCCACTCACCTCAGCCTCCCAAAGGCGCAGGATTACAGGCTGAGCCACCGAGCCCAGCTAGCGATAATTTTCATAGCAATATTACTTCTGGCACAGAACCCAGTCCAGAAGCTAGGACTGCGTTCAGATGTCATGTTCCCGTATTATTTTGAAGCAAGTCCCAGGCACAGTTTCATCTATAAATGTCAGCGTGAACCTCTAATAAAGAGAAAGACTCTTTTTAAAATATACCCACAGGCCGGGCTCATACCTGCAATCCCAGTGCTTTGGGAGGCCAAGGCAGGAGGACAGCTTGAGGCCAGGAGTTTGACCCCTTCTTCTGAAAAATTAATAATAATAAAATAAAATATAGGTACAATATCTGATCCCATCTAAGAAATAACACCCGCTAGTATTACATATCCAGCTCGTGAGTGTGTTTCCAGGTGTCTCATTGGTGGCACGATGTTTTCTATCCTTAGAATTGGGTTAGAGGGAGGACCCAGACATGGTGGGTTGATTGGCCGTCAAGTCCCCTTTCCTGGACTTCTGTCTTGGCGGACCCACAGCAAGAGATGTGCCTGGTGTTCACACGGGGCTTGTCTGAGGTGGGGGACTTCCTGCTGAGGGTCTGGGAGCCGGCTGGGTCCTATCTGGCACTGACAGCCCTGAACCAGAGACCTTGGGAAAGAGGGAGCCTGTCCCATGGGTCTGGGGCTCAGGAGGGGAGCGGGCAGGGGAGGCCAGAGAGCCTTGGGGACAAAGAGATGTCTGAGTGGGCCTAGGGTGGTTGGGGCCTGCCAGGCAGCCCATGTCCTGCATGGATAACCCCACCTGTGGTGCCCACTGTACAAGGGCAGGGCCCGCTC
This sequence comes from Carlito syrichta, assembly GCF_000164805.1. Classification (NCBI taxonomy): domain Eukaryota; kingdom Metazoa; phylum Chordata; class Mammalia; order Primates; family Tarsiidae; genus Carlito; species Carlito syrichta. The sequence goes on along the minus strand of NW_007245301.1, from coordinate 10,862 downwards.
AACCATCAGCGGGGGCTCTTTTATGCTTCCTGTCGCCCACATTTTTAGTAAGATTATTGAGTGGAAGGCTTTGTTTCTTTGTTTGTTTTGAGTTGGAGTCTCACTCGGTCACCCGGGCTAGAGTGCGGTAGCATGCTCACAGCCACCCCAGCGTCCACCTGCTGGGCTCAGGCGATCCTTCCACCTCAGCCTTCCAAGTAGCTAGACCTACAGGCATGTGCTACCCTGCCCGGCTAATTTTTTTATTTTATGGTAGAGATGAGATCTTGCCAAGTTGCCCAGGCTGTTCTCAAACCCATTGGCTCAGGCAATCCCCTCGCCTCAGCCTCCCACAGTGCTGGGTTTATAGGCTTGAACCACTGCACCCGGCCTAGGGCTTTGTTTCTTAAACAACAGAAATAGAGTTTATTTGAAGTAAGTCCCACGCTGTCTTCCACAGGGGTGGGCCAGGGTGTGTGGAGTCCTGCCCATTCCTTGGAGTTCAGGGTCCCTTCACAAGCATGGGTCTCCCAGCCAGGGCCCACAGGCTTCTTCTCTGGGTTCAAGTCCTGGCTCGTTGGCCTCATCTATGAAATGTGGGCCCTGTGACACCTACCTCGGGTCCTAGCAAGGTTGAGGGAGGTGGATGGGCATCTGAGTACAGCACCTGCTGCAGGAATGGGCTCGACACCTGCGATCGCTATCTTTTATGTGTGACGGTCCTAGCAAGGTCTGACACTGTCGGCTGCTGGCTGCAGTGTGTGGGCGGCCATGGTGGCAGGCGCAGGTGTGCAGGTGGCTGTGGTGGTGAGTGTTTGTGACCGTGGCAGTGGGCACAAGTGTGCAGGTGACCGTGGCAGTATGTGTGCGTGGCCGTGGCAGCAGGTACAGATGTGCAGGCAGCCATGGTGGCAGGTGTAGGTGTATAGGTGGCTGTGGTGGTGGGTGTGAGTGGCTGTGTCAGTGGGTGTTGTCATGGTTGTGGGCATGGGTGTGCAGGTGGCCATGGTGGTGGGTGTCCAGGTGGCTGTGGTGACGGCCTTGAGTGTGCATCACTGTGGTGGTGGGTGTGTGTGGCTGTGGTGGTAGGTATGCACGGTCGTGGTGGCAGGTGTGCAGGTGGCCATGGCGGCGGGTGTACATCACTGTGGTGGTAGGCACGGGTGTGCATGGCCATGGTGGCAGGTATGCAGGTGGCTGTGGAGGCAGGCGTGCATGGCTATGGTGGCAGGTGTGTAGGTGGTCATGGAGGCGGATATGCGTGGCCGTGGTGACGGGTGTGCATGGCCATGGTGGCAGGTATGCAAGTGGTCGTGGCAGTGGGTGTGCATGGCTGTAGTGGTGGGCATTGGTGTGCGTGGCAATGGTGGGCATGGGTTTGTGTGGCCATGGCGGTGGGTGTGTGTAGCTGTGGCGGTGGGTGTGCATGGCTATGGCGATGCATGGCCATGGTGGTGGGCGTGGCTGCCCACTGTCCTGTGCCCACAGCAATACTTCATCCTGCTGATCCTGACGGATGGTGTGGTGACCGATATGGCAGACACACGGGAGGCCATTGTGCGTGCGTCGCGCCTGCCCATGTCCATCATTATTGTGGGCGTGGGCAATGCCGACTTCACCGACATGCAAGTCCTAGATGGCGACGACGGCGTCCTGCGCTCCCCCCGCGGCGAGCCTGCACTCCGTGACATTGTGCAGTTTGTGCCCTTCCGTGAGCTTAAGAACGTGAGTGCTGGGAGCCAAGGGTGTGGCATGTCCACCTGGGGTCTGCTGGGTCCCCAGGTGTCCCCCTTGAGAGAGGGCCATCAGCCCTGAAAAACCCTGTTAGGAAAGTGTCACATCTGCACAGTAGCAGGGAGGCCATGAAGCATCCCATCACTGTCAGCCTCCTGTCAGACACACTCGGAGGTCTATAGTGAGACATGTCACACACACACACGAAGGTCTACAGAGACACATGTCATACACACACAAAGGTCTACAGTGAAGCACACATGTCTCACAGATGCACACAAACTTCCTTTTTTTTTTTTTAAGTAAGAAAGCAGAATTTATTGAGAGGACAGAAAAGCTCCCACACTGGGAGGGGATCCAAAGGGGGTGCCCCCCCTTTTTTTAGTTGGAGTCTCACTCTGTCGCCCAGATTGGAGTGCAGTGGCATTCTCACAGCCACCGCAGCCTCAACCTGCTGGGCTCAGGTGATCCTTTCACCTCAGTCTTCCAAGTAGTTGGAACCACAGGTGCAAGCCACCATGCCTGGATATATATTTTTTTAATTTATTGTAGACAGGGTCTTGCTATGTTGCTCAGGCTGGTCTCGAACCCCTAATCTCAGGCAATCCTCTCTCCTCTGCCTCCCGAAGTGCTGGGGTGACAGGCGTGAGCCACCATACCTGGCTGCACACAAACTTCTACACAGTGGGACACGCATGTCACACAGACACACATGTAGTTCTACAGTGAGACATGCATGTCCCATGAGGCTTTGTTGGGGAGGTGGGCAGAGCTGGGTGTGTCCTCTCTGGGCTTAGGGGCAGGAGTTGTTCCCCGGACAGCCTGGTGTTTATCCAAATCCTTCACAAAATCCTACCTGGCCCCCAGGCCAGCTTGTGCTGGTGTCCCCAGACAGATCCCACTGCCAGGGTGGTGTCTACTGTGTGATGGTCATGGTCTAGAGGATGGGGCTGTGACCCAGGTGGGGGACGTGGATCTCAAGGGTCCCAGAGGTCCCTGCCTCATCCCCAGGCGTCCCCTGCCGCACTGGCCAAGTGCGTGCTGGCTGAGGTGCCCAAGCAGGTGGTCGAATACTACAGCCACCGGGAGCTGCCTCCGCGTGGCCTGGGCAACCCCCAAGAAGCCGGCCTGGGCGCCACCCCATAAGGACGGAGAGGCCGGTCAGGCATGCATCTGCAGGGCCTGTCGCCAGCACCCTTGGGGGTCCTCAAGCCCACCCATCTCCCTGAGGCCTCAGACCCTTGCCAGGCCCCACCCATGGTCCCTGTGACCCTGCTGACTTGGCTTGCATCTGAAGCCCCCAAGGTGGAAGAGTCCCCCATGCCTGACCCTGCCTGAGTCGCATGGGTGTGGGGAGGGGTCCTGAGAGAGAGGAGAGGCCTGGCAGCTCACAGGACCACCCCTGGGAGAAGGGGCGAGGGCGGGGACTCCTCACTGACCCTTATGGGGAAGGGGTAGCATGGCAGCACCGTCCTGGGAAGACACCCTGTCCCCACAGTCAGGTTCATTCCTTTCCTTCCCCACCCTGCCCCCTGCTCTCTGTTGTTCTCTCAGCACCTGGGTCTGTGGGTGGGGGCTTCAGGCATAATAAAGTGTCACCTTATCCTCACAGTGTCTGTGCCTCAGTTTCCCCTTCCCACCCCCAGAGGTCAGGACTGGTTCTGGTGTGTGTGGGGGAGCTGGCCCAGTGGCTTCTCAGATGCAGGGTCCTCCCTGGACCAAATGAAGGACCCCCCTGCCTCCCTGGGATGTGAGGACCGCCCACCCGAAGGGCCTCCACTCACCCCTACAACTCCCCAGGCCTGAAATCCACACCCATGAGGGCGGTAGGCCAGGAGGATGGGGAGCTGGGAGCCCTCTGGCCAGCCATGTGGGGCCGCAGAGACCCAGATGGGGCTTCCTGGTGACTCTCACCCGGCGCTGTGCAGCTCGCGGTTGTGATGCTCTGTGGGAGTTTACAATGGAGACACCCCTGAATTATCTTGTCTGAGAAAAGCAAATCGTCCTGACCCCAAGTCCAGCCCACCCACCCTCATCCATCCCTTCACTCAGCCTATTTTTAGCCCCTGATTCATCTCTGTTAAGCAGGGATAATAGGCATTGCCATGGTAACCTGGCCACCATGCTGTCCAGAAGGGCTGAGCGGGTTTTGGGGGATGGAGGGGACTCCGGGGGGCTCCAGAGAACAGCCTTGCATGGAGGCCCTGAACCCTGGGGGGTGGGGAGTTGGGGGTTTTCAGTGTCAGCTAGGGGGAGCGTGGTGGCCATTATGTCCTGTGCCACCCACCTGTGGTTTCAGTGCCACAAAGCGTCAGACAGTTTCTGGGTTCTGCTCGGGCTCAGTCAAGGGACATCAGTCAGTGGCGCTCTCAGCAGGGGTGGCACGAGGGGTCCCTAAGAAGTTTGGAGGACGGGGGTCTATATGCAACTCGGGGGGCCGGGGCAGTAACAAGAGGCCCCAGAGAGCCCCCACTCGCCCTTGGCCGGAGGAGGGCGGCAGGGTTCTGGAGGAAGTCATGGAGGAAGCGTCCTCCCCAAGGCTGTGGCCTTAGGAGATGTGACAGCACTCAGACCCCAGACCCCTGTGAGGCAGGAAGAAGCCCTGAGCCCCCGCCCCCCCACTGCCTCCCCCCTCCCCTCTCCTGCAGCCCAGAGACACCAGAACAACACAATGGTCATTTGATTTCTCCCCTCAACCACGTGGGGGCGTGGGCGGGTCCAGGTGTTGTGGGATAGGGCCCAGGCTGGCCAACCAGACTCGGTCCTGGGCTTTACTGGTCTTGGTGTTTTTCTTGGCTAGCTGAGTGGTTGGAACGGTGGCCTCTTGGCCTCTTGATCATAGGCAGGGCCTGCCTGGGAAAGATGCGGCAGAGGCCGTGGACAGAGACCCAACAGCTGGGGATGCCCGGGTCAGGCTCCTGAGTCAAGTCTTCCCGGAGGAGGTAGCTTTCTGTCACTTACCACCCACGGATCCTGGTCCAGAAGGTAACACATACTCTCGTTTCACAGACATGATAGTCAAGGCACAGAGCAGTGAAGTGAGCTGCCAGAGGCCACACAACAGGCTGGTAGAAGGGGCAGGATCCCCTAGCCTCCTGGGCTTCCTGGCAAGCATCTCTCATTGCATCTTCTGGCTGGCGGTGTGACGTTGGCTCTGAATCCAGAGGGGTGGGAGCCTGGGATAGGCGGTGAGCCTGGTGGGTCCCGGGTCACCAGTCCCTCCGGCCTCAGGTCACAGGCAACTTGCAGCAGCGTGGGCATGACCCCGCCTGGGTGTGGGTTTCTTTTCCAGATGAGAGGAACCAGGAAGAGTGCAGCTGCCAAGACCCCCACAGGAGGGCCTCATGAGATTCACTCCCCAGGCATCACCCCAGCACATGGGGCCCCTCAAGGAGGTGGATCTGGGATTTGGGGGGAACTCACCTTGGTCAAGCTGGACTTGGGGCTCCCGCTTTTCAGAGCGCAACCTTGGACCAATCACTGCCATCTGAGTCTGAGCCTCGGGCCTCATCTGCCCAGGGGATATGGCAGCTTTAAATCACGGCCCTCATGGGCAACCCCTTCAGGTACCCTTCCACTGTGGGAGTTTTTCTGTCTTCTTACTAAATCCTGCTTTCTAAAAATAATAAAAATAAAATAATTTCTAAAAAACACGGCCCTTAAGCCCGTGGCCCCTCCCACTGGAAAGTAGTGGATGTTCCTTCTCCAATCTGGGCAGACCTGGGTCCAGAGAGACTTCAAGCCAGGTTATAAGGGTGCCATGCTCACAGAAGCTGTCCCCTGGCTCCAGGTTTCCTGCTGCTCAGAGGCCCAGCAGCCCAGGGGTGGAAGGGAGGCCCAGCAGCCCAGGGTGAAGTAGAGGCCCCACCCTGGGGTGGAGTGGGGGCCCTGGCCCAGGGAGAAGTGGAAGCCCAGCAACCCAGGGTGGAGCCAAGCTCCCAGCCAACAGCCAGCACCGCTGGCCTGGGTATGAGTACACCACCCTCAGGGGCCTCCAGCCCAGGTAGGCCCCAATGACGTCCAACATAACCTCAGGGACTCTGAACCCCACCCCTCAGCAAACCTCTCCTGGGCCCCTGACCCTCAGGTGCGTGTGAGGTCATCATGGTGCTGGTCGCTCTAAGCCCCGAGCATGTGTGCGTGCATGAGGTTTGCTATGGGGCTGGGATCACAGGTTGCCTTGTCTACCCGGTCTTGTCAGGACCAAGTGCATTGACACATGGCCCGGCATGAACCTGGTTGGGGGGATCCGCTTCGCCAGGGAGTGCTGCTCTCCCTCATGCTCAGGCCACCGGCCAAGGCCCCTTACTCTATTAAGTGTCTTCCCTTCCTTGCTGGCCATCCAGACAGAACCCTGCTGGGACAGAGGCCAAGGATGTGGACAGTCCCCGCCCGCCCTGTCCTCAGAGGCCAAGGATAAGGGTTAGTCCTGCCCACTCCGTCCTCAGAGGCCAAGGATATGGACAGTCCCTGCCTGCCACATCCTCAGAGGCCAAGGATGAGGGTCAGTCTGGTCTGTCCCATTCTCAGAGGCCACAGATGAGGGTCAGTCCTGCCCACTCTATCCTCAGAGGCCAAGGATATGGACAGTCCCTACCTGGAATGTCCTCAGAGGCCAAGGATATGGACAGTCCCTACCTGCAATGTCCTCAGAGGCCAAGGATGAGGGTCAGTCCCACCCTCATCCTCAGAGGCCAAGGACCAGGAGGACCAGTCCCCACCTGCCCCATCCTCAGAGGCCAAGGGTGAGGGTCAGTCTCACCCTCACTGTCCTCAGAAGCCAAGGATGAGGGTCAGTCCCGGCCATCCCATGCTCAGAGGCCAGGGACAAGGGTCAGTCCTGCCTGTCCTGTCCTCAGAGGCCAGGAGCGAGGGTCAGTCCCGCCCGCCTGTCCTTGCGTGGGGACTCTGGCTCAGCTGCAGCTGGAGTGGGAAGGGGGCCAGTCAGCGTCAAGGCTGTGCTTTCTCCTGCTGCCAGAGGAAGCGCAGGCAGGAAACTGTGACTAAGTGCTCATAATCGGTGCGGGGGCACCAGGGCTGTCAGACGAGAGCTGGCCAGCTCCTGGCATGGGGGAGTGCGTGGGCGACAGCTGTCTTCCTCCCTTGCCTGTCCCTTCACTGTGCCCTTCCCCAGTTGATGGGGTCCCCCTCTCCCTCCCCCCATCAGGACCTACAACAGCCCCACGATCAGGACATACACCAGCCCTCCCCTGTGGAGTGTTTCCTGTACTCCCTGAGCTTGGCTCAGACAGCACTGCGCTGCGTTCTCACAACAACCTCGTGGCTGCCTGCCCATTGGGAGCACATTTTGCAGGAGAGGGTTGGCCTCAGAGAAGTCCAGCCATCTGGCCCAGGATGCACAGCCTGGAGGGGCAGAGCAGGCCGAGAGCAGGGCCTTGTCCCTTGGTTCCCAGGACTCAATCTGGAGCCTGCAGGTCTTGGCTGTGTATACGTGCATGTATGTGTGTGCACATGTTTAGGCATGTGTGTATGTACATGTGTGCATGGATGAATGGATGCATGTGTGCGCACATGTGCATGTGTTCCTGTGTGTGAATTGTACAATGCATTCATGTTGCTGTGTGCAAGGATGCACACGTGTGCACGTGTGTATATGTGTTGCCATGCATGTGCCAGATGCACATGTGAATGTGCATTGCTATGTGTGCATTGATGCACATGTGTATATGTATTACTCTGTGGTCATGAGTGCACACATGTGCACACGTGTTCCTGTGTGTGCACCAATGCATATGTGTGCACATGTGTGTATGTATTTCTGTGTGTACAGGTGCATTTGTGTTCACGTGTTGCCATGTGTGCATGGATGCACATGTGTGTGTTACTGTGTGGATACACGAGTGTCCATGTGTGCACATGTGCATGTGTTGCTATGTTTGTGCATGGAGCACATGTGCACCTGTGTATCTGTTGTCATGTGTGCCCATGGATGTACATGCACATCGTGTGTACATATGTGTATGCATTGCCTGTGTTGTCATGGGTGTGCATGTGCATCACGTGTGCACACACCTATGTCTCCACATGTGTACATGTGTGTCACACATGAAAACATGTGTGTTACCTTGTAGTCACACATGCACATGCATGTTGTGTGTGGACACATGTATTGTTGCCATGGATGCATGTGTGTGCTGCCATATGTGTGCATCGGGGCACTGTGTGTGTGTTGCCATGTGTGCATGTATGCACATGTGTGCATGTGTTGCTGTGTGTGAGAGGGTCTTTGCCAGCCACTTTACTGCAGCCTCCACAGTTCCCATGCCCTGGAATGGGCCACACTGTGGGTTTTTCCTGCCACAGGCAGGCCGTGTTCAGACACAGATGGGAGTGTGTGACATGCAGGCTCCGGGTGACCCATGCTCCTCTGGGACGGTGTGTCATTGTCCTCGGTGCAGGAGTCATGGGGGCTGGAGGGGCTGCCTCCTCGTCCCACGGGTGAGAATGTACAGGGCTGGTCATGGGCAACCGCAGCCCCCAGAGGTCCTATTTCACAGCCACATGTGGGTCCTCGTCCAGAGGGGCTGGGGCAGCTGCTGGTGAGCTGGGTGCCTTTGCGGCAGTGCCCTGTTGGCAGCCAGCTCTGCTGTGGGGTCCCCCCGGCCTGGGCCTGGGGTGTGGGTCTCGGGGAGGGAGCAGGCCTCTGAGTGCCAGAGCTGCACCTACCCAGGACGGTGTTTCCCAGGACCATCCTGTGACCAGAACACCCCAAGCACCACATGTGCAGACACTCACAAGCCCTCCCTAGCCCTGGGGGTGGTGTGGGGCTCAGGCCAGCGCCACAGCTCCCTGAGGGAAGGCAATGGGCCTCCCATCCTTGCAAGGCCCACAGGTGGGGAATGGTGGCGGCTCCACCCGCCAGCGGCGTTCCCCTCGGCCTGGCCACCATGAAGAGAGGCGGGGACTTAGTCCTAAAACACAGGCTTGAGGCCAGCCTCAGCCCAGTGCCACCCCCTCAGCAGAGTCAGGACACCTCAGAGCCGATCACTCCCCCATGCCCCATACAGTCTACCTGTGCATCCATCTGTGTGGCTGCATGCAGTGGCCCGGCAGGGAGTGCAGTCCTGGGCTCTGCAGATGAGGAGGGCGGGTCTGTCACCTTCATCCGCCCAGTGGGGCCCAGGCTGGACCCAGCAGGTGTACACCAGCTTGACAACAGCCATCACTAAACACTGGCATAGTCTAGGACCCTTGCGGGATCATCCTCTGGCCCCCGTCAGCCTTGTCTGTCACCCTGGTCAGGAAGGGCCTGCCCCCCACAGGGAGACAGTGCTCTGGGCAAGTACCTGGTACCCTTTGGCCCCAGGGCTGGCAGCATTCTGTAGTGGTCACCGCCAAAGCGGCTGGTAGGTCAGCACCACCTGGGAAGCGGACATGAACACAGTGGGAACTGGCCTTATGAACAGCTTGTCTCAGTCCTAGGTGCCCCAAGGCAGTGGTGGGGGCCTGGCAGATTTTGCCCACAGCCCCCTCTTCCACCATGGAAGCCTCCAGCTGACACCCCCCACCACCACCACCCAATTCAGTCTCATGCAGCAGCTATTGTCTGGGCTGGTATGAGTGGAGCACCTGCTGGCGGGGGTGTCTCTGGAGTCTCTGAGTAGCCCCTGCCGTCGGTTCCACCTCTTGTCCTGCCTCCCCCTTCTATCTACCTCTAGGGAGAAGGGTGAACACCTCGGGGTCCCCACTCACCACCAGGCGGACTTCGCTTCTCCTTGGCTGACCATGTCTTGCCCAGCCCTGGAGAACTGTCACCCACTTGGGAGCGCCAAGGAAGCTCCGCCCTGCACACGTCTGTGCCACCAAGCCCAGGGAGGTGGCAGCCAAGGGCGGCCAGAGCTGGGGCGGGATGGTGTGGGGCTAACCTGGGTCAGAAGGTTTGGGTAGGGGAGAGGGCGAGGAGGAGCCCTGTGATGACTTGGCCTTCCCCCGGGCTTGGGGGAGGGATGGGAAGGGACCCCACTCACAGGGCTAAAATAAAAATTGTTCAAGTAGCGGGGCTCAGTGGCTCAGCCTGTAATCCTGTGCCTTTGGAAGGCTGAGGTGAGTGGATTGCC
>NW_007245301.1:0-422 GCF_000164805.1 Carlito syrichta | reverse complement strand
GCTATGAGTGTGCCATTGCACCCCAGCCTGGGCGACCGAGTAAGATTCTGACTCAAAAAAAAAAAAAAAAAGAGTAAAAAAGAGAGAGAAAGAGAAATGAAGTCTCACTATGTTGCCCATGCTGGTCTCGAACTTCTGAGCCCAAGCAATCCTCTCATTTTGACCTCCCAAAGTGCTGGGATTACAGGTATGAGATACAGCACCTGGGCTGATATCTAAAAGATAGCACACTTTTCCTATTATAAAAACGCCACCTGCTCAGGGTGAAAGGAGGTGTCACAGACATTGGTGGGGGAGGGAGGACAACGGGGCCGCTTTCTCTGTGTCTCAAGAGCAGAAGTAGGGCAACCTCTTCGGGTCCCTCTCCACTGTGGGAGCTTTTCTATCCTCTCAATAAATCCTGCTTTAAAAAAAAAAAAAAA
>NW_007245300.1:0-312 GCF_000164805.1 Carlito syrichta | reverse complement strand
TAGCTGATTTAACTAGCTAGCTAACTGGCTAGTTAACTGGCTAGCTGACTTAACTATCTAGCTGACTAGCTAGCTGAGTCAACTAGCTAAAGGACTAGCAACCTGACTAGCTAGCTGACTTAACTAGCCAGCTGAATATTTAGCTAACTTGCTGGCTGACCTAACTAGCTAACTGGCTAGCTAACTGACTTAACTAGCTGACTAGCTGGCTTAAATAGCCAGGCGACTGGCTGGACAGTTGAATAGTCAGCCGGCTTAATTAGCCAGCCACCCTGCTGGTCAGCTGGCAAGCCAGCCGGCTTTACTAGCTGG
>NW_007245299.1:5182-11075 GCF_000164805.1 Carlito syrichta | reverse complement strand
TAGGTAGCTTGGCAATTAAGTCAGCTGGCTAGCCAACTGGCCAGCTAATAAAGTCAGCTAGTTTTGTCATCTGGCTAACCAGCTGTCTAGCTAGGTAAGTCAGCTGTTGAAGGCAAAATGATATTTGTCGTCATGGAAGTACATAACCTATAAATGCTGTTGCTATGATGGTAAATAACAATAGTATACCAATATTTCATGTTTCTAGGAAGGTATAAAAGCCATAATATAGGCCTCGGTCTACATGTATAAATAGGCAGATGAAGAACATGGATGCTCCATTTGCATGTAAATATTGGATAATTCATCCGTAGTTCACATCTCGGCAGATATGTGTTATGGAGGAAAATGCGGTTATTGTGTCTGATGTGTAGTGTATGGCTAGGAACAGCCCTGTGATGATTTGAAGTCCCAGACAAATTCCTAAGAGGGAGCCGAAGTTTCATCATGCTGGCTGACTATCAAGTTGAGTCAGCTAGATAAGTCAGCTTGTTAGCCAGCAGGCTAGCTATTTGGCTGACAAGTTAAGCTGGCTGGTAAGCAGACTGGTCAGGTAGGTGGCCTGCTAGTTAAGCCAACTTGCTAGCCGGCTGTCAAGCAGGGTGGCTGGGTAGTTAAGCCAGCAGGCTATCCGACTATCCATACAGCCAGATGGTTATTTAAGATGGCTGACTGGCCACCTGGTCATCCCACTAGCTACATAGCCGGCTGCCTAGTCAGCAAGCCAACCAGGTAGCTAGCTATTCAATCCAGCTGACTAGACATGTAGTCAACCAGGTAACCAGCTCATTAAGTCAACTGGCTAGCCAGCTATCCAGCCAAGTAGATAGTCAGCTAGTTAGGTCAGCTAGCTAGCCAGCTAGCTAGTTAAGTCAGCTAGCAACTCAACTAACTATTCAGCAAGCTAGTGAAGTCAGCAAGCTAGTCAGCTTGCTGATCTGCTAACTAGTTAAGTCAGCTAGCTATTCAGCAAGCTAGTAAGCTAGACAGTTAAGTCAGTTAGCCAGTAGCAGGATAGCTAGTTAGTTAAGTCAGCAAGCTAGAGAGTTAGATAGTATTTTGGCTAGCTAGTTAGGTCAGCAAACTAGCCAGCCAACTTGTTAACCGAGCTAACTTGTGGGCCAACTCGTCAGTCAACTAGTTGACCCAGCTAACTAGTCAGCCAACTAGTCAGCCGATTTGTTAAGCCAGCTAACAAGTCAGCCGAGTAGTCAGCCAATGTGTTAAACCAGATAAGTAGTCGGCTGAATTGTCAGTCAACAAGTTGTCACCTAGCTAAGTTGTTAACCAACTAATTAAGACAGCTAGTTCACTCATTTACCAAATAGTTAAAGCAGTTAGCTAACTCGTTAAGTCAGCTAGCTATCTCGCTAGCCAACTTGTTAAGTCAGCTAGCTAAGTCAGCTCACTAACTAGCTAGCTAGCTAAGACAGCTAGCTAAGACAGCTAGCTCACTCATTAGTTAACTATTTAAGTCAGCTACTTAAGTCTGCTAACTAAATATTTAGGTAAATAGTTAAATCAGCTAGTTATTCAGCTAACTAAATAGTGAGATAACTATTTAATTCAGGTAGTTAAGTCAGCTAGCTAACTTGTTAAGTCAGCCAGTTAAGCCAGCTAGCTAAGAAGTTAAATCAGCTAGCCAAGTCAGCTAGTTAAGTCAGCTTTCTAATTTAGTCAGCTGTTTAAGACAGTTAACTAGGTAGTTAGCTAATGGGTTAAGTAAGCAGGTTGAGTCAGGTAGTTAGCTAGTTAACTAACGGGTTAAGTCAGCTGGTTGAATCAGTAGGCTAGCTAGTTAGCAAACGGGTTGTGTCAGCTGGTTGAGTAGGCTAGCTGGCTAGTTAGCTAATCAGTTAAGTCAGCTGGATTAGTCAGCTAGCTAGCTAGTTAGCTAACGAGTTAAGTCAGCTGGTTGAGTCAGCTAGCTAGCCCATTAGCTAACGAGTTAAGTCAGATTATTAAGTCAGCTAGCTAGCATGTTAGATAACAAGTAACCTAACTACATAGCCATCTGTTTAAGTCAGCTAGCTAGCTAGGCAGCTAACTATTAAAGACAGCTTGTTAGTTAGGTAGCTAGGTAGTTAGTTAACTTCTTAAGACAACTGGCTAGGTAGGTAGCTAGTTAGCTAACAATTTAAGTCAGCTGGCTAGCTAGGTAGTTAGCTAGTTAAGTCAGCGAGTTGTCAGCTGGCTAGCCAACTGCTTAGCTGGGTAGTTATCAAGTTAAGTCAGCAGGCTAGCCAGTTAAATAGCTAGTTAAACAACCTAGTTAAGTCAGCTCACTAGCCAGCTGGTTAGCTATTTAGCTACGTAGATAAGTCAGCTGACAAACCAGCGAGCTACATGGGTAGCTCTCTAATAAAGTCAGCTGGCTATCCAGTTGGCTAGCTAGGTAGCTAGGCAGTTATGTCAGCCTGCTAGCCAGCTGGCTAGCTAGTTATGTCACCTAGTTAAGTCAGCTGGTTAGACAGCTGGCTAGCTAGGTAACTAGATAGTAAAGTCAGCTGTCTAGTCCACTGGCTAAATAGTTATGTCAGCTGGCTAGCCAGCAGACTAGGTATATAGCAAGCTAGTTAATTCAGCTGACTAGCAATCAGGCCAGCTATGTAAGTCAGCTAGTTAAGTCAGGTGGGTAGCCAGCTGACTAGCTAGGTAGCAAGATATTAACTCAGTGGCTAGCCAGCTGGCTAGCTAAATAAGTCAGCTAGTAATTCAGCTGGCTAGCCAGTTAGCTAGGTAGGTAGAGAGTTAGTTAAGTCAGCTGGCTAGCCAGTTGGCTCACTAGTTAAGTCATCTAGTTGAGTCTGCTGGCTAGCCAGCTGGCTTGCTTGGTTAAGTCAAGTAGTTATGTCAGCTGGCTAGCCAGCTGGATAGCTAGGTAACAAACTAGTTAAGTCAGCTGGCTAACATGCGGGATAGCTAGTTAAGTGAACTAGTTAATTCAGCTGGCTTCCCAGTTGGCTAGCTAGGTAGTCACGTTGCCAGCCAGCTGGCTAACTAGTTAAGACAGCTAGTAAATTCAGCTAGTTAAGTCAGCTGGCTAGCTAGGTAGCTAACTAGTTAAGCCAGCTAGATATGTCAGCTGGCTAGCTAGGTAAGCCAGCTAGATATGTCAGCTGGCTAGCTAGTTAAGTCAGTTAGTTAAGTCAGCTGGCTAGCCAGCTGGCAAGGCAGGAAATTAACTAGTTAAAGCAGCTGGATATCCAGCTGTCTAGCTAGTTTAGTAGCCTAGTTAAGTCAGCACGCTGGCCAGAATATTAGCTAGGTATGTAGGTAGTTATTTCCGCTGGCAAGCCAGTGGATTATGCAGGTAGGTGGCTAGTTAAGTCAGCTGGCTAGCCATCAGAATATCTAGTTATGTCAGCTAGTTAAGGAAGCTGGCTACCCAGCTACCTATCCAGGTAACTAGCTAGTTATGTCTGCTGGCTAGCCCACTGTCTACTTTGTTAAGTCAGCTAGTTAAATCAGCTGACTAGGCTGCTTGATACCTAGGTAGCTAGGCAATTAATCAGTTGGCTAACCAGCTGGACAGCTAGTTAAGTCAGCTAGTTTAGTCAGCTGGCTAACCAGCTGACTACCTTTTTAAGTCAGCTCATTAAGTCAGTTGTCTAGACAGCTGGCTAGCTGGTTAAAAAGCTAGTTACATCAGATGGGTAGCCAGCTGGCTCACTAGTTATTTCAGTTAGTTAAGTCCGCTGGCTAGTTAGGAAGGTAGCTAGTTAAGTCAGCTAGATATATCAGTTAACTAACTTGATAAGTCAGCTAGTTATTTCAGCTAGCTATATGATAGCTAGCTAGGAAGCTATCTTGTTCAATCAGCTAGTTAAGTCAGCTGGCTAGCTAGGTAGATAGCTAGTTAAGTCAGCTAGTTAAATCAGCTTGCTAGCTAGTTAAGTCATTAAGTCAGCAGGCTAGTCAGCTGCCTAGCAGTATAGCTAGCTAATTAAGTCAGCTGACTATCCAGCTAGCTAGCTAATTAAGTCACCTAGTTAACTCAGCTCGTTGGCCTGCAGGTTAGCTAGGTAGTTAGGTAAAGTCAGCTGACAAGCCAGCGGGCTATGTATGTAGGTAGCTAGTTAAGTCAGCTGGCTAGCCATCAGGTGTCTGGTTATGTCAGCTAGATAAGTCAGTTGGCTATTCCCCTGTCTAGCTAGGTAGCTAGCTAATTAAGTTTGCTGTATAACCAGCTGGCTGCTTCATTAAGTCAGCTAGTTAAGTCAGTTGGCTAGACTGCTGGCTAGATAGCTAGCTAGGCAACTAAGTTGGCTGGCTAGCCAAGTGGCTAGCTAGTTAATTCAGCTAGTTTAGTCAGCTGGCAAGCCAGCATACTAGCTAGGTAGCTAGCTAGTTATGTCAGCTGTCTAGCCAGCTAGCTAGATAGTTAAGTGACCAAGTTAAGTCAGCTGACTAGCTGGCTGGCTAGCTAGGTAGCTTGCCAGTTAATTCAGCTCACTTGACATCTTGCTAGCAAGATAAGTCACCTAGTTAATTCAGCTGGATAGCCAGCTGGCTAGCTGTGGAGCAAGCAAGTTAATTCAATTGGCTAGAAAGCAGGCCAGTTAGTTAAAACAGCTAGTTAAGTCAGCTGACTAGCCAGCTGGCTAGCTAGTTAGTGACCTAGCTAAGTCAGTTGGCTAGCCAGCTGGCTAGATAATTAAGTCAGCTAGTTAAGACAGCTGGCTAGCCAGGTGCCTATAGAGGTAGAGAGCTAGTTAAACTAGCTGGCTAGCCAGCAGGATAACTAATTATGTCAGCTAGTTTATTCACCTGGCTGGCCAGCTGCCTAGCTTGTTAATTAACTAGTTAAATCCGCAGGTTAACAAGCTGGCTAGCTAGTTAAGTCACCTTGTTAAGTCAATTGGCTAGACAGCTCGCTAGCTAGTAAGAAAGCTAGTTAATTCAGATGGCTAGACAGCTCTCTGGCTAGTTATTTCATCTTGTAAAGTCAACTGGCTATCTAGGAAGCCAGCTAGTTAAGTCAACTAATTATGTCAGCTATCTAGTTAGGTAATTCAACTAGTTAAGTTGGCTAGCTAGCTAATAGCTAGCAAGGAAGCTAGCTAGTTATTTCAGCTAGTAAATTCAGCTAATTTGCTAGGTAGCTAGCTAGTTGTCAGCTTGTTACATCAGCTTGCTAGCTAGTTAAGTCAGTTATGTCTGCAGTCTAGTCACCTGTCTATCTGGGTAGCTAGCTAAGTCAGCTGGCTAGCCATTTGGCTAGCTAGTTGTCACCTAGTTAAGTCAGCTCGCTAGCCAGCTCTTTAGATAGGCAGCTAGGTAGTCAAGTCAGCTGGCAACCCAGCAGGATATGTACATATCTAGCTAGTTAAGTCAGTTGGCTAGCCACCTGTCTCGCTAGTGATGTCAGCTAGTTAAGTCATCTGGCTAGCCAGCTGGCTAACTAGTTAAATCAGCTAGTTGAGTGAGCTGTCTAGTCAGCTGGCTAGCTGGTTAAGTCAGCTAGTTAGTTCAAGTGGTTAGCCAACTGGTTACCTAGGTAACTAGCTAGTAAACTCAGCTGGCTAGCCCGCTGGCTAGCAAGTTAAGTCAGTGAGTTAGGTGAGCTGACTAGCCAGCTGGCTATCTAGGTGGATAGCTAGTTAATCCAATTGGCTAGCCAGATGGCTATCTTGTTAAGTCAGCTAGTTAAGTCAGCTTGCTAGCCGCCTGACTAATCAGGTGCCTGGCAACATACGCCAGCTTGTTAGCAGGCTGGTCATGTAGGTGGCCAACTATTTAATTCGGCTGGTTAGCCGGCTGACCAGCAGTGTGGCTGAGTAGTAAAGCTGACTGGCTATCCAACTGTGCAGCTGGCCATGTGACTATTTAAACCGACTGGCTAGCCAGCTGGCCAAACCACAAGCTAGCTAGCTGGCTGCCTAGCCAGCTA
>NW_007245299.1:0-5138 GCF_000164805.1 Carlito syrichta | reverse complement strand
TAGTCGGCCAACAACTCAGCTAGCTGCTCAGCTAACTAGTGGGCTCTCACGCGTTCCATCAGGTCATATAACTAGTTGGATTTCTTGCCTGCCAACTGGTCAGCAAACTAGTCAGCTCGTTCACCAGCCAAATGGACAGCTAACTAGTCGGTTGCCTCACCAGCTGAGTAGTTAAGTCAGCTCACCATTCATCTTACAAGCAAGCCTACTAGCTAAAGAAAGTCACACGTTGACTCACTTGCATGCCGACTAGATAATTCGGCTCACAGGTTAGGTCACTAGGCAGACGACTAGTTAAATCTTCTGGCCTTTTGGTCACTCACAAGCCAACTAAAGTCAGCTGACCAGTCAGCTCACTCTTGCTGACAGGTAAGTCAGCTGATCAGTCTGCTCACTCACTGGCCGACTAGTTAAGTCAGCTGACCAGGCGGCTCACTCACCGGCAGACTAGTTAAGTCAGCTCACTTGTGGGCTCACTGAATGGCCGACAAGTTAAGCCAACTAACTGGTCTTCATACTATCCAGTCAACTAGTTAAGTCAGCTAACCTATCGGCTGACCTGTCGGCCAACTTGTCAGCCTACAATTCAGCTCAGCTAACTAGTCGGCTGACAAGTTAGGTCAGTACACCAGCAAGCCAAGTGGTTTACCAAGCCAAATAGTGGACCAACTCATCAGTCATCTAGTTAAAAAAGCCAACTATTCGGCCGACTATTTGGCCAACTAGTTAAGCCAGTTAGCAAGTTGACCAAGTAGTCATTCAATGTGTTAAACCAGCTAACTAGTCAGTTAAGTCATCTAGCTAACTCCTTAACCAACTAGTTAAGTCAGCAAACTAACTCGTTTACCAACTAGCTAAAACAGTTAGCTAACTCATTAACCAACTCATTAAGTCAGCTAGCTATCTCGTTAACCAACTAGTTATGTCAGCTAGCTAACCAGCTAGCTAGTAAAGTCAGCTAGCTAAGTCAGCTAGCTCAATATTTAGTTAAGTATTTAAGCCAGGTGTTATGTCTGCTACCTAACTAGTTAGCTAATTAGTTATATCAGCTAGCTATTCAACTAGTTAAATAGTTTGCAAACTATTTAATTCAGGTAGTTAAGGCAGCTAGATAACTAGTTTAGTCAGCAAATTAAGTCAGCTAGCTAAGTAGTTAAGTCAACTAGCTAAGTCTGCTACTTAAGTCAGCTTTCTGATTAAGTGAGCTGGTTAAGACAGCTAGCAAGCTAATTAGATATCAAGTTAAGTCAGCAGGTTGAGTCAGGTAGTTAGCTAGTTAACTAATGGGTTAAATCAGCTGCTTGATTCAGCTAGCTAGCTAGTTAGCAAATGGGTTGAGTCAACTGGTTGAGTAGGCTAGCTAGCTAGTTAGCTAATGAGTTAAGTCAGCTGGTAGAGTCAGCTAGCTAGCTCGTTAGCTAACAAGTTAAGTCAGATGATTACATTAATTACCTATCATGTTAGATAACGAGTAAACTAACTAGTTAGATAGCTGATTAAGTCAGCTAGCTAGATATGCAACTAAGTCAACTTGTTATCTAGGTAAGTAGCTAGTTAGCTAACTATTTAAGCCAGCTGACTAGCTAGGTATCTAGCTAGTTTGCTAACTATTTATGTTAGCTGATTAGCTAGGTAGCTAGCTAGTTAAGTCAGCTAGTTAAGTCAGCTGGCTACCTAGTTAGCTAGCTAGTTAAGTCTGCCAGTTAAGTCAGCTGGCTACCTAGTTAAGTCAGTTAGTTAAGAAAGCTGGCTAGCCAGCTGCCAAAGGGTTGCTAGCTAGTTAAGGCAGCTGGCTAGGCAGGTGGCAAGCTAGTTAAGTAACATTGTTAAGTCAGCTTGCTGGCCAGCAGGCTAACGTGGAAGGTAGGTATTTAAGTCAGATGGCAACAGAGTGGGTTATGTAAGTAGGTAGCTAGTTAATTCAGTTGCCTAGTAATAAGGCTATTTAGTTATGTCAGCTAGTGAAGTAGACTGGCTATCCAGCTGTCTAGCCAGGTATCTGGCTAGTTAAGTCTGCTGGCTATCCAGCTGGCTGCTTCATTAAGTCAGCTAGTTAAATCAGCAGGCTAGGCTGCTGGCTAATTAGGTGGCTAGGCAATTAAGTCAGCTGGTTAGCCATCTGGCCACCCAGTTAAGTCACCTAGCTTAGTCAGCTGACTAACCAGCTGGCTGGCTAATTAAGTCAGCTTGTTAAGTCAGTTGTCTAGCTAGCTGGCTAGTTGATTAAAAAGCTAGTTACATAAGATGGGTAGCGTGTTGACTCGCTAGTTATTTCAGCTAGTTAAGTGAGCTGGCTAGGTAGGAAGCTAGCTAGTTAGCTCAGTTAGATATGTCAGCTAGCTAGCTAGTTAAGTCAGCTAGCTATATGATAGCTAGATAGGTAGCTAGCTAGTTAAATCCGCTAGATAAGACAGCTGGCTAGCAAGGTAGCTAGCTAGATAAGCAGGCTAGTTAAGTCAGCTGGCTAGCTAGTTAAGTCACCTAATTAAGTCAGCTCTCTGGCCAGTTGGTTAGCTAGGTAGTTAGGTAGTTAAGTCAGCTGAAAAGTCAGCAGGCTCTGCAGGTAGGTAGCTAGGTAAGTCAGCTGGCTAGCCATCAGGTATCTAGTTATGTCAGCTAGTTATGTCAGTTGGCTATCAAGCTGTCTATCTAGGTAGCTAGCTAGTTAAGTCTGCTAGCTAGCCAGCTGGGTACTTCGTTAAGTCATCTAGTTAAGTCAGCTGGCTAGTCTACTGGCTAGCTTGGTAGCTAGGCATATAATTCTGCTGGCTAGCCAGCTGGCTAGCTAGTTAATTCAGGTAGATAAGTCTGCTGACTAGCCAGCTTGCTAGCTAGATAGCTAGCTAGTTATGTCAGCTGTGTAGCCAGCTGGCTAGATAGTTAAGTCACCTAGTTAAGTCAGCCTACTAGCCCATTGGCTAGCTAGGTAGCTTGCTATTTAAGTCAGCTGGCTAGCTAGATAAGTCACCTAGTTAATTCAGCTGGATAGGCAACTGGCGAGCTATGTAGCAAACTAGTTAATTCAACTGGCTAGAAATGAAGCCAGCTTGTTAAGGCAGCCAGTTAAGTTAGCTGACTAGCCAGCCGTCTATCTAGCTAGTGACCTAGTTAAGTCACTTGGCTAGCCAGCTGGCTAGCTAATTAAGCCAGCTGGCTCTTCAGGTGGCTAGAGAGGTAAGAGAACTAGTTAAGTCAGCTGGTAGACAGCTGGATAACTTGTTAAGCCAGCTAGTTTAGTTACTTGTCTGGGTAGCTGCCTATCTCATTAATCAACTAGTTAACTCAGCTGGCTAATCATCTGACTTGCTAGTTAAGTCACCTCATTAAGTCAGTTGGCAATCGAGCTCGTTAGCTTGATAAAAAGCTAGTGAAATCAGATGGCAAGACAGCTGGCGAGTTAGGTATTTCAGCTAGTTAGTAAATAAGCTGGCTAGCTAGGTAGCTAGGTAGCTAAGTCAACTAGTTATGTCAGCTAGATAGCTACTTAAGTCAGCTTGTTAAGTTGGTCAACTAGATAGCTAGCTAGCTAGGTAGCTAGCAAGTTATTTCAGCTAGTAAAGTCAGCTGGCTAGCTACATAACTAGCTAGTTAAGTCAACTAGTTAAGTCAGCTGCCTAGCTATATAAGTCAGCTGGCTAGCCAGCTGCCTAACTGGATAGCTAGCTAGTTAAGTCAGCTGGCTAGCTAGTTGGCTGGTTAGTTAAGTCACATCATTAAGTCAACTTGCTAGCCAGCTGGTTAGCTGGGTATCTAGGTAGTTTTAGTCAGCAGAAAGCCAACGGGATACATAGGTAGCTAGCTAGTTAAGTCAGCTGGCTAGCAACCTGGTTAGCTAGTGTTTCCAGCTAGTTAATTCAGTTGACTAGACAGCTGACTAACTAGTCAAGTCAGCTGGTTGAGTCAGCTGGCTAGCCAGCTGGCTACCTGGTTAAGTCAGCCAGTTAGTTCAAGTGGCTAGCCAACTGGTAGCTAGGTAGTTAGCTAGTTAATTCTGCTGGTTAGCCACCTGGCTACCTGTGATGTCAGCTAATTAAGTCAGCTTGTGAGAAAGATGGCTAACTAGTTAAGTCAGCTGGTTGAGTCCACAGTCTAGCCAGCTGACTAGCTGGTTAACTCAGCTTGTTAATTCAAGTGGCTAGGCAACTGGTTAGCTAAGTAGCTAGCTAGTTAAGTCAGATGGCTAGCCAGCTGATTAGATGGTTAAGTCATCTAGTTAACTCAGCTGGCTAGCCAACTGGCTTGGTAGGTACCTATCTTATTCAATCAACTGGCTAGCCCACTGGCTAGCTAGTTAAGTCAGCGAGTAAAGTGAGCTGGCTAGACAGCTGGCTAGCTAGCTGGCTAGCTAGTTGGCTAGCTAATTAAGCCAACTGGCTAGCGAGATGACTATCTAGTTAAGCAAGATAGTTAAGTTAGTTGGTTAACCGGCTGGCTAGCTAGGTCCTGGCAAGTTAAGTCACCTGGTTAGCAGGCTGGTCAATCAGCTGTCTAGCTAGGATGCTAGCTATCTAAGCCAGCTAGTTATTTCAGCTAGCTGGCTAGTTAAGTCAGCTAGTTAAGTCAGCTGGCTAGCTATATCGCTACCTAGGTAGCTTGCTAGTTAAGCCATCTAATTTAGCCAACTGGCTAGATAGGTAGCTAGCTGGTTAAGTCAGCTAGTCAAGTTAGCTTGCTAGCTAGTTTAGTCAGCGAGTTAAGTCAGCTGTCTAGTCAGCTGCCTAGCTGGTTAGCTATCTAGTTAAGTCAGCTGGCAAGCCAGTTAGTTAGCTAGTTAAGTAAACTAGTTAAGTCAACTCACTAGACAGCTGGTTAGCTAGGTAGCTATGTAGTTAATTCAGCTGGTAAGACAGTGGGATATGTAGGCAGTTAACTTAAGTTAGCTGGCTATCCAATTGGCTAACTAGGTAGCTAAGTAGTTATATAAGCCTGCTGTCCAGCTGGTTAGTTAGTTAAGTAACGTAGTTAAGTCAGCTGGTTAGACAACTGGCTCAGTAGGTAGCTAGCAAGTTAAGTAAGCTTTCCAGCCAGCTGGCTATTTAGTTAAGTAAACTGGTTAAGTCAGCTGGCTATGCAGCTGCCTAGCTAGGTAGCTAGCTAGTTATGTCAGCTGTCCAGCAAGTTGGCTAGCTAGTTAAGTA
>NW_007245298.1:0-19190 GCF_000164805.1 Carlito syrichta | reverse complement strand
TTATGGACTCTAGTTCCATCCAGGTTGCTGTGAAATTCATGATTTTGTTCTTTTTTATGGCTATGTAGTATTCCATCGTGTATATGTACCACATTTTTTAATCCAGTCCTCTTGATGGACAGCATGGTTATTTCCAGGTTCTTGCTATTATGAAAAACGCTGTGATGAACATATGTGTCCAGGTATCTATTTTTTTTTTTTTTTGAGTTGGAGTCTCACTCTGTCGCCCAGACTCGAGTGCAGTGGCTGCTCCCGGCCACCGCAGCCTCCACCTGCTGGGCTCCAGCAATCCTTCTGCCTCAGTCTTCCAAGTAGCCGGAAATACAGGCGCGCGCTACCACGTCTGGCTGATTTTTTGATTTATTGTAAAGAGGAGGTCTCGCTGCCCAGGAAGGTCTGGAACCTGCGGGCTCAGGCAATCCACTCACCTCAGCCTCCCAAAGGCATGGGATTACAGGCTGAGCCACCGAGCCTGGCTGCAGGTATCTATTTTATAGAGTGATTTGAGTTCTTCAGGGTATATTCCCAGTAGGGGGATTGTGGAGTCACCCTCTCCAGCAGCTGTTATTTTTTGACTTGTTGATAATTGTCATTCTGACTGGAGTTAGGTGGTATCTCAGTGTGGTTTTGATTTGCATCTCCCTGATGATTAGTGAGGTTGAGTATTTCTTCATGTGTTTGTTTGCTGCTCAGGTGTCTTCTTTTGTGAAGTGTCTGTTCATATCTTTTGCCCATTTGATAATGGGGTTGTTTGTTTTTTTTCTTTTCAGCATGTTTGAGTTCCTTGTAGATCCAGGATGTTAAGCCTTTGTCAGACCTGGTGTTGGCAAATACTTTTTCCCAGTCTGTAGGCTGTCTCCCTGCTCTCTTGATGGTTTCTTTGGCTTTGCAGAAACTTGTCCGTTTAATAAGGTCCCACTTGTCTATCTTCTCTCTTATGAGCTGTGGGTTTTGGGATTTGTTCAGGAATTGGATGCCAGTTCTGATTTCCATGAGGGTATTTCTTTCCTTTTCTAAGGTTCTTATGGTTTGAGGTTTTACATTTAGGTCTCTGATCCATTTGGAGTTAACCTTTGTGCATGGGGATGGATAGGGGTCCTGTTTCCATCTTCTGCATGTGATCAGCCAGTTTTCCCAGCATCATTTACTAAATAGGTTCTCCTCTCCCCAGTGGTAGGTGGTGGGAGCTTTGTCAAAGATAAGTTGGTTGAGAAATTGAGGCTTTGCTTCCAGAATCTCAATTCTATTCCATTGATCTATAAGCCTGTTCCTGTACCAATGCCAAGCTGTTTTGATGACTGTAGCTTTATAGTAAAGTTTGAAGTCTGGTAATGTGATACCACCTGCTTTGGTTTTTTTTGCTGGCGGCTCTTCATTGTTGTGTTCCAGAATCTGTTTTCTCAGTGTCTGATCTCCCAGGGGTCTGTGTGAGACCTATATTCTTCTTTTGGTTTTTCTTCATTTGTGCAGTTTTTCCCCCTCCCTACTTTTTCCTTCCCTCCATGTCACCGTCTTCTTTAATTCTGTTATTCAGGGGTAAAGGGATTGGTTTTACTTCTGTTTGTTCAATCTCCTATTCTTTATGTATGTCCTCTTACTTTGTTCAATTCTGGAGTTGCACTGTAGGTTGGGGCGGTCCTTTTTGCAATTTTGAGATTTACTTGAGGGGGAAGCTGTGATTCAAAATCTATCTGCAGGTCCTGGTATTTGCTGACACATGTGTGGATAATCTGGAACCCACTTCCCACTGCCTTGGAATCTGTCCGTGCAGTGGGGCTGTAGGTTTATTCCCTGAAATAAAATGTGGTTAGCAGAGGGGAGAGAATGGAGCAGACAGTGAGTTGAAGAGGGGGCTGGAGAGATAGAGGAGTAAGGGGGAAACAAATGAGTGTGCCAACAAATAGAGAGAGAAGCCTATACTGAAACAGATAAAAACAATAGACCACAGCTACAGACAAACCAACTCTCATACAAAAAATAAATAAAACATATAGTAATGCTAACTTACAAGCTAACCAACCACCTTATTAGTGTGCTGTTCCTCTATACAAAGATATGGTTTACAGAGAGAAGAAAAGGAAGAGGAAAAAAGAACAAAAGGAACAATACAGTAGGAATAGAACTAAGTCATTAGACTAACAGAATCAATGAAGTACACTCTGAGACATTTCGTTTAAGTCCAATGTCCTTTCAGTTCTGATTTCTAGTTTTCTTTTCAAGCTGGTAAATTAGTTTGCAGTTAGGGTCAGTTGCCCTGGTCTGCTGTGAAGGACAGTTCAGGTGACCCTCCGTTCACCACTCTGGCCTATGTCTTTTTCAAGCTTGTTTCTCCCCTTTCGGTGTTGTTACTTTGAATCACCAGCAGGTGGTGCTATCTCAGCTGCTTGTCCCAGAGGGTTGGGGCTGGACAGGAATGGCAGAGGCTGAAGATGGCTGCCTGCCTCAGGGCAGACAGCAGGAGACTTACGACAGGCAGGGCATCTCAGTCGCAGGAAAGGTGGCAGCAATCCCAACAGATCTTCCCTGAAGGGGCTTGGAGGACTGAAGTGGATCGCCTCCGGCCTGGGTGGTGCAATGTGCTATGGCCGCCATGGAGGCCGTGTCACTGTGGGGGGCTGCGGCGGCCGCAGTGCCATTTGCACTGCAGTGACTGTCCAGTCTGCTGCAATACCCCAGCGGTGGCAACGACCGAGATCCATATGAAGAGTAGGCTGTGATGTTGGGGTCCGCAGCCCCCAGGTCAAGAGTCAGAGACCCACTGCAGTTCTCCTTTGCAGAGGGTTTCACAGACCGGGTTGCCCCATTGCCATCTTGCCACTTCTCCCTCTTTTAATATTTTAAGTTATTATTTTTTGGAATTTTTTCAATTAAACATATTTTATTTGTTGATTCTGTTATTTATAACTTATTGTGTCTTATATTCTTATGCATTCTGTAATATTTTTGAGAATTAATCTTGCAATATTTAAAAGGTTTTGGTTGGAAAAGTTTGCATCAAAGTTAATTTCCATTTGCTTCTGCCAGTTACCAAGAGCTAATGGTGACCTGGGAATATTTGAGTTTCATTTTAACATCCAGGAAATAAGTTGGGTGTTCAGATGCAAATCCTTCCACTCTGTAGTGCACTGAATGTTAAACCTAAGTTCCCAACCTCTTTATTAGCATTTTTATTTCAAGCTACCTTTCTTTTGCATTTATATTGCTTGTTGTTCTATGCTCTCACTTTAGGTCATTGCAGCTTTCTTAAACTCACCCCCAGATATATTCCCCTTAGTTTTGGAGAAACAAAAGTGCAGAATATAGTTGTAGTTTAGATTACCAGAGTTTCTTGTCTAACATGCCTAAAGTATAGGTCGTAGATTATTTTTTATTACAGTAGAGCACTTTCTTTCAACTAGTTTTTTTAGAACATTTTCTTATGCCATGTTACTGATATGTTTAGATATTTGTGTCCTAGTAACTTATTCTTTTATGTTCTAATTAACTTCTATCTACAATTTAAATATTTACTGTCTTGTTTTAGATTGAGTCAGTTTTATTTTGTCTTTAACTTGATGCTCTTTTATTATGAAAAAGAGCTATAACTATATATCAAATATCTATTATCATAATTTTATCCTTAAGATTTTAGCATGCATACGTATTAATATTCAAAGTTAATGAAAATTTTTAGTTCTTTCCCAGTTAATATTTATGTCTTAGAATTCTAGCTCTGATGAATTTATCCTACGTTAACACATTCATTTTGTCTAGAATATGAGTGCCTGATTTTTCCTTGTTGGCTTTGATAAATTGTCATCTGTGGTAACTTTTTACTCACAGTTGTAGTAATTTTGAATTGTGAGTTAAGATTTTGGAGGACTTTACTTAGAGGACTTAGTGAAGTTTTAATCTATGTTCTTGCCCATCAATACAGTATTAATTCTTCAATCTAGCATATTGGAGTCTGCTACTCTGAACCACTTTGCATTAAGTTCTTTATTGGAACATCTTAGAACACAGAGTCACACTAAATTATAAATCTGTGTCCAGTCCAAACCTGTGTGTGTGTTTGAGAGTATTTATATATGTATAGTTACATCTACCTCTCATCTACATATTTAAGACAGCTTTAATTTTTTCCCTTTGCCTTAGTCCATTTGTGCTGCTATAACAAAATACCTGCAGCTGGGTAACTTATAAACAATAGAAATTAGTTTTCTACAGTTTTAGAAGCCAGAACGCCAAAGATCAAGGTATTGGCAAATTTGGTCTCTATTAAGGTTGTCCTCTACTTTCAAGATTAAACCTTGTTGCATTCTCTTGAGGGGATGAATCGGTGTCTTCACAGGCAGAAGAGAAGAAAGAAGTGAATTTATGTCTCTAACTCCTTTCTAAAGGCACTAATCCATTCATGTAGATGGTGCTCTCATATTCTAATTAGACCTCACTTCCTTATACGGTTGCACTGGGGATTAAGTTTCAACATGAATTTTGTAATGAAAACAGTTAAACTTTTTACCAGTTATTGATATATTTTCTTCTATATAATTTTCTGAAGTGCGTGTTTTCAGAGGTCTAAGTCTTGCCTTAGGTAGAAACTTTGGTTATAGTACTCTGTCTCTCATCCAAGGCCTGATTTCCTGTCTGTCCCATTTTGGTTCTTAGAGGGACTTTGGCCTCTCAGCTTTTGAAATCAACACTTTCAGAAGAGTCATACTGTCAGTGCCATTCTTCTCTCTCTTTTTTCCTATCTCTCTCTTCTTTTCTGTCTCTCCCTCCCCCTTGAATTTTAAATATATTTGTGTATTTAAAAACAGTTGGTTTTATGCAGTTCTGTCATCTACAAAATGTAAGTTTGACCTTGAGGCTCTAACTACTGAAAAACCTCCTTTACATAAGTGTTAATGGTAACTGAAAATTTTAACAATATGAATGTCAATAGAAGTTCAATTTACTAGAATGTCTGTTGTGGACAATTCAATTAATTACCAAAGTTTAAATAAACAGACTATGTAGTCATAGTAAACTTACTACATAAAACCTCATTAATTGTCTATTGCATAACAAAAGTTTAAATACATGAGCAAACTCATATTTTAAGCATTTAGAAAATTTGTCTTAAATTTTCTTTCTTTGTATATATGAGAAATAATTTTTGACTCAAAAATGTGAATTTTTAAAATACATTCATAAAGTAATGAAGCATTTCCTAGTGCTCTTCAAACCAATCCTTAAAGCCACCTTGTATTAAAAGAATATCCAGTTGATTTTGTATTACACAATGAATAGTTTTGTTAAATCATAAATGCATTTTCTCAACTGCATCTCTATCTTTAACCTGTAATATTATTTCCCTCTGAATCCTGACATCTCATCCATGTTTCAATGATGCTTGAACCCTTGCAGGGTGTTGGGCATGTTTTCTTTTTCTTTCATATATAAAACATTTGAGTTTTAAGCTTCCACTGAAATGTTTTGTAAATAATAAAAACTGGGGCCCTGCACTCTGTTCTCTTTTTTCTTGATCAACATTTAATGGGAAGGAAGAGGAAAGGAAGACTTAATGCTGTCAGCTATTATCTTTACAAATGACTTGTTAACCTTTTATTTGTCTGTTCATGCTACAAACACTCAAAGGACATTTGTATAATCTCAATAGATGAAGGTTCAATTCTGAAATGATGTGACAGACGACTGTGTTTTCCCTAAGAGTTCTGACATGATGTTAAACCACAATTACAAGCCAATACTTGAATGAGAAGCCCTGGGGAAACCTTTCAGAAATGGAACACAGCACTTACAGCAGGAGGCAAGTGCCTGCACAAGTTAAGCCAGCAATACATTGTATTTAGTATAGAAAACACAAGCACAGTTTCTTTTCTGTACCACTTGACACAATGAAGAAGTCAAATAAGGAAAAGAAAATCTCATCTTTGGGGGCCCCAGAAAATGCTGATTTGCTGACAATAAAAAACACTCTCATCATGGCAGGTGCTAAATTAAAATTTGTCTTTGAATTATGTGTTTTCTTTTCGGTGATGAGATGTAAACTGGCCTTAGTGGCCATCTGAAGAGAAAGCAGAGATTTTAACTAGCAATTTGGGGCTGTTAATTGCTTGTGGAAATTCTCTCTATTCCTCTCTTCCTCTCTCTCTCTCTCTCTCTCTCTCTCTCTCTCTCTCTCTCTGTCTCACTATAGTTCTGTCTCCCCTTTTCACTTTTACTAGATTCCTATCAGAAGTTTCTGCACATCTTCAAAAACCACAATATATTGAATGAAAGTCAAAGAAACAATATATTATGGTAGCTTCAGGTTACAAATTGTGTACTGTTGCAGAGTAAATTGAGAAGAATAAATAAAAATTTTATGAAACTTACATCCACATCCAAGATGGTTACTGCCTTGAACATTCTTTAACTGAAAATAGTGTGTCATTAAACTAAGAAATAAAATACAACTATTGACACTGGGATTTTTTCTTATATTATAATTTAGTATATACTGTTAGTGATTTTCATGTAAATAGTCTACACTTTTCAGTTATTAACAGTAATTATTTATCATTATACCTGAATGATAGTAATATATATGCATATAGCTGTACATATACATATAGCTATATCACTATATATAGTATAACCATATATAAATAGATATGTAATCTAAAATACACTTATTTTATAGATCTGAGAAAATAAAAGTGACAACTGCCATGTGAAAATTAGTCACATAATTTTTATTTTCTTCTGAATACAAATTAAAAAATATGTTTCCTACTTCTGTTTCTAGAATTGTATGATTGTAAAGCATCTCAATATATGTTCTAATATTGTTAATGCTTTAAATTATATTCATATTTTCAAAGCATAAAATTTGTCTTCCTTTTGATATATTTTCCAGATCATTTTTTCTCATTCTTTCAATTCTTAGACAATCTAAATTTGTACTACAAAACAGCAGTTAACAACAACAAATTATGTTTGACTAGTAAATGGATGCAAATGGGTATATGTCATTATGTGGTCATGTTTTAACAATGATTAAAAGTTTCTTACCTATCTTTCCAAAGTTAGCTTGTTAATATCATAATTAGAACATAACAATAAGAAGTCACCTTATGCCCTGCCAGGTTGGGTAACCTGACTATATGTGGATCTTAAAAGTGTGTACCTTGGAGTAGGTAGGCAGGAAAGAACAAATAGCTATCAGAGAAGGAACCAGCCCAAAGTTAGGAACAGGACTAGAAAAGATATGTGCATAGGACAATCAGAAGTCTGGCTTAACTGGAATGTAAGAACAAATGTTAGAAATTACTTTGAAGTACACTTTGGTTAATAGGACTTGACACTAATAAGGAATCTGGAAAACTGGTTCTCTAAGTTTGCAGTTCATAGATGAAAAATAAACGTGATTAAAATCATGAGCTATAAAATTCTTGTAGGTAGGATTCATTAAATGAGTGAGAGTATATAGTAAGAGCTTCAAAGACTATAAAATTTAAGTTTAAATTTCTGATTAAATTCCAATAGTTAGCAGTTATGAGCTTTATTATTTGAAAATGATGGCAATAATACCTCTATCACATGTATAATGAGGTGCATTTGGTAGTCTATCATTAGAAAAATTGTTTTTCCAGCACTACACTAAACACAGTGTTTTAGCTATCAATAATCTTTGGTCTTTATATCAATTCCAGTAATCTTACAAGCTTAATAACAACTTTAAGAACAGACATCAGAAGAACAGGTTAAATCAAAACTTCAAATACATGTCCACTTGCAATCTCCTCTCATGCTCTCAGCTGGGGTCTGACAAGTGGACTCAAGATTGGCAATTGCAGATGAGGTGGGAAGCTGCAGAAATATAATCTGTTCTTTCAATTTCCTTGTTTCACCTCTTTCCAAGCATGATCATTCGTGGTTACTTCAGAGGAGAAGGAAGAGAAGTAAAATGACACTTTTTTTAACCTGACTGATAGGATAAGTGATAGAGTCTTCTAAAATACTTTCTCAAATCCGGCCACTAGAACTTCAGCCCCAGCTCCCTTTAGTGGGTATCACCTCCCCCAACTGACTTCCAACTTAACATTCCTTTTATCATGACTTCAGTGTGACCACCTTCCCATTGTCGTTTTTTCCTCATGAAAATAAAATGCACCCTTGACTTTACTAAATATTGAAAGTGCAGCTTGCCTAACTGCTCACCCCTCTCCTAGCACCTTGCTGTCATGGGTAGCCACTTGTCTTCAGACTTTCCTGTGTGAGAAATAGGCACTAATTTCAAACCTTTATACATGATAATTAAGTATTTAGATATCCATAGTTCTTCATATATGTGGAAAGAGTGCTTGAGAGTGTCCTCTTATGTTGCAACCCCAGTGCCTATGGGAGATGACCCAAGACTGCATTGCTTACTTGGAGAAAAAGGAAGGGGAGAAAAATGCAGTCCCTTCCTGGACAAAAATGCCAGATCCTGCTGTGCAGCTATAATTCTTAAAATTATCTCCTTAAGAATCTAATCTCCTCTTATATGGACAGTAGATGTTTGTGATAGCAGCTCATAGAGGAACGGCAAATGTTGATTTCCATGACTAACCAAATTGTGTCTAGCACTGTTGTTAAGAACCTGATCACAGATTATGTACTTTATTCTTTTCAAGGCTCTGGTAAAATTCTGAACCAATGGGAAAAGTACTACGGTATATCTTGATACACATATAAAACCTTTAGAAGAGTTTTACATAATAAATTAACATCTTTATTTTACTGTATAAATAGACATTTTTTTGTGAGTTGGAGTCTCACTCTGTCGTCCAGACTGGAGTGCAGTGGCTGCTCCTGGTCACCTCAGCCTCGACCTGCTGGGCTCCGGCGATCCTTCCACCTCAGCCTTCCAAGTAGCTGGAACTACAGGCATGCGCTACCACACCCAGCTGATTTTTGATTTACTGTAGAAATGAGGTCTTGCCAACTTGCCCAGGTGATTCTCAAACCCGCGGGCTCAGGCAGTCCACTCACCTCAGCCTCCCAAAGGTGCAGGATTACAGGATGAACCACCGAACCTGGCTTGGATAAACATTTCTAATTCTAGTGAGACATTGGAACATTTTTGCTATTCATCCCACCAATATGGGAAAACAATAAAATTCATTTTATATTCATATCTTGTAATTCCTTTTGTATCATAAAGTGTGTCAATGCCCGATAAAATCTCTGAAATTAAACATTTTATCTAGAAAGAAAGAACTGTAATTTGGGGCAATTGTTACATATAAAGGAAGTCAAAGTGTTATTTTTAAAAAACCTTATGTATTGCTCTTTGGGATAATTCATTGGCTCTATTAAGTTTTGAGGAGCTGGCAAGTTTTGATTGATAAGTGATGGCAATGGGTAAAAGTATTTCTTAGTGTTATCTCAAGTTTTTTCAGCAGTCATTAGATAAAACTGGCTTCAGATTACAACAGACAGTTTTAGCAGTCAGGCTAGCAGAAACTTCCATCCTTGAGGTATGTGCCCAGAAAGCTTTCCTTCTGGCTTCTTAACTGTGCTTTAGCTGGTATGTCAAGAATACCCAATTTGCATGATCAACTTTCTCAAGTACAATAGATGTAAAGTTGTAGTGATATTATTTATCTTTAAATATTAAGATGAAATGAATAATTACAAATTTAAATAATGTTTTTCATTTTCAAATATGTTATTTCAGATTTGTAATTAATTATTTTGCCACATCATCTATTTTTAAAATTAGACTTTTTGTTAGTTTTTGTTTTTATTTTTATTTTGAGTTGGAGTCTCACTCTGTCACCTAGGCTGGAGGGCAGTGGCACGCTCCCAGTTACTGCAGAGAAATGTAAAATAACTTTTTCTATTATTGTATCATTTAATTTATATATCAGATACTGAATACATAAGGATCACTTTCTAAGTCATAATATAGGAAATAACAAACTGTTCAAATATAATAAAATAGGCACATCATATATCTTGTACATTTTCAAGCAAAAATAAATATAGGCATCATTTAGGCTAATTGCATATTTTTAGAGAAATAATTTGAAGCAGAGAAAGCGAATATAAGTATAGAGGGTCTCACATTTAATAAATAGTGAATCCATTATTAAAACGCATCTGCAGATTTTGACTCACTCGTAGTTTCCACTAGGCCATGAGTTTCTAAGGTAGATGTTTCTGAAGGAACTCTTATATTGTCATTTTATCAATTGGCTTTTATACCAGCATGTTGTGTTCCTGTGTGATCATGAGTATCTGAATAAAAATTATTGGTTAAATTATTTGTTGAAAGCTTTTAGTAAATACCTGATTTTCTAAAGTAGAGCAAAAAGTTTCAACTTCGTTCCAATACTAAACATTCACCATTTCCCATGGAGTGCTTTTTCTTTCCAACAATATTTTATAACAACTAGGAAATTTGGGCTTGGTGGAGTGTTTGTTTGTTTGTTTTTTTGCATTTTATACATGGAGCAATGCCCTAATAATAAAATACCTACTTTTGAAACCATGTACAATTTGCTTATGCTTTATTAGGTTCTTTTCATATAGTGTTTTAATACTCAAAAAGCAGCCCTTACTAACTACATTTGTCACCACAAAGAAATTTAAATTCAACATTAATACTTTAATGGACATATTATAAAACAGAAAGGCTAACTTTGAAAAATTGCAGTATAGACATCACAAAAATCATCCACCATTGCCAGAGACCAGCTCCCATAGAGTCCAAGGTACCCCAAAAGTGGAGACAGCATAGGCAATTGTGTGTGTGTGTGTGTGAGAGAGAGAGAGAGAGAGAGACTGGGCACCTGTTAAAAGGATGCAGATGCCATTTTATTGCAAGTAGTAGTAGCCAGCTTATATTTCTCTCTACAAGGGAAATAATCTGTGCAAGTTGCTGCCACAGAGCAAGTTAAAATCATCATTGCAAAACAAATCACTTACAACCAATTACATGAATTTTTGTGATGTTAAAATGATGCTTAAGTTTGTTTAAGTATTCTACTCAGTGCTTGGCTAATGTTCTCCATAAGGGTGGAGACTATTTCCACCCAAAACAACATAATCCCAGCACAATGATGTTACCCTGCAAAAAACAGTTCCCACAACCCGTTAATATAAAATCTTAAAATTATAAAATTATAAAGCTTCTCATTAAACAACTATACTTAAAACAAAACTTATATCCCAAATTAACTAATATGTATTACAATCTTTCTAACAAATTTAACTCTTTATAAACTTAACTTCTTATATTCAAATTATCCAGGGAAATAGGCTTTTCCATAATAAAGTCTCTGGGGGCCAGGACAATAGCTTCTGGTCCAGGGTTTTGGAGCAGTTCATATGTACAATATTTTCATCTGACGGTAGAATGTGCACCTGGAGATTCTCTAGAAGTGCCTGGCAGATGTTTCTTTTCTCATGGACAAGGAGTTTTCCATGAAAACTTTCTGGTCTTTCAAGCCCCTTGGTAGTTTCTTCTTGTTCGAATTCCTTTATTGTTTTCCTCTTTGAAACATCCTATCTCTAAGGAATAAACAGCTTAAAAGAAACTTCTAGTGATGTTGTTCAGGCTTCAAGGTAGTTTCGGTTGTTAGATAAAACCTGTTTTACTCATTTAATTCTACATCTAAACCCTTTAACTTTTTATATACTGTAACTATGTATCCCAAAACAAACTTACAAATCACCTACATATACCTTAATATAAACTTTCACTACACTTAAATCTTACGCCTTGTATTCAAACACAACTACAATTACAAGTAAAAATATTCAAAGCAATTCTTTGCCTGAACAAAATCAGAAACATCTTTTTACTAGGTATTAGTCCCAAATCCTAACCCTAAAAACAAGATCTGTAACCCACGACGAAGCAAAAGAAAGCCCTTTAAACATAACTCTGAGTCATCACATGGGCAAAAAGGGACGGGTTAAACAACGTAGTGGAAAAGTGGACCATGAGTTTCCAGTAGCCTGTGGCCCAGGTCGTCAGGACCCTGTCAATCTGGTGGGCCTCCAAGGTTGGCACCCAACATACCATGACCAGATAGGCTTCATCCCAGGATGCAGGGCTAGTTCAACATTTGCAAGACCATAAATGTCATTAAATACATCCACAGATGTAAAAAAAAGAACCACATGATTATCTCATGAGATGCAGAAAAACTTTTAATAAAATCCAGTATCCTTCTTGATAAAATCCATCAAACACCTAGATATAGAAGGAACATACCTCAAAATAGTAAGTGCCATCTACGATAAACCCACAGCTAACATATTACTAAATGAACAGAAGCTGGAAACATTTCCCCTGAAAACTGGAACAAGACAAGGTTGACCACTATCATCCCTCTTGTTCAACATTGTGTTGGAAGTCTTAGCTCAGGCAATTAGACAAGAGAAGGAAATAAGGGAGATCCAAAAAGGAAAAAAGGAAGTGAAGTTATCTCTCTTAGCTGATGATATGATCCCATACCTTGAAAATCCAAGAGAATATGTCAAAAACCTGCTTTCACTGATAAAGGACTTTGGCAAAGTCTCAGGGTACAAAATAAATGTGCAAAAGACAGTTGCATTCCTATACACCACCAACAAGTAGGCAGAGACCCCCCCAAAAAAAAGCACAGTCCCATTCACAATAGCCACCAAAAATATGAAATACCTCGGAGTCTTCCCAACCAGAGAAGTGAAAGACCTTTACAATGTGAACTACGAAATGCTGCCTAAAGAAATCCAAGAAGACACAAACAAATGGAAAAATATGGGGGGGTAGGAAGAATCAATACTGGTTTTTTGTTTGTTTGTTTTAAACATATTTTTTATTATAAAATTGTGGGGTACAGTTAAGGGTTAGGTATACAAATGTGCATCATTCAGGCACCCTTGATAATAAGGGGTGTCTCCCCATCCCCAGACAGATATTGACTACCATTAGTCCCACCTCCCTTCCACTCCCTACCCCCCCATATTTTCCCACCGCTGTCAGTCCTTTTGAAATAGTATTATGGTAAATGTTCAAGGTCCACTATATGAGTAAGAACATTTGATACTCAGATCTTTGTTTCTGTGAGAGATAGCTCAGTATGATAGATTCTAGTTCTATCCAGGTTTCTGCGAAATGCATGATTTTGTTGTTTTTCAAGGCTGCATATATTCCATCATGTATATGTACCATATTTTTTTAATACACTCCTCTTTGATGGACAGCATAGTTGGTTCCAGATTCTTGCTATTGTGAACAATGCTGCGAAAAACATACTTGGGCAGGTATCCTTTTGATAGAGTGATTTGAGTTCTTCAGGGTATATTCCCAGGAGGGAGATTCAGGGTCATATGGGAGGTCAATATTTAGAGTTTTCCACAGAGGTTGCAATAGTTTGCACAGAGGTTGCAATAGTTTGCACACCCACCAAAAGTATAGAAGTTTTTGCTTTTCCCCACATCCTCTCCAGTAACTTTTATTTTTTGATAATGGTCATTCTGACTGGTGTAGGCAGTATCTCAGTGTGGTTTTGATTTGCATCTCCTTGATGATTAGTGAAGTTGAACATTTCTTCATGTGTCTGTTGGCTGCTCAGATGTCTTCCTTTGAGAAGTGTCTGTTCATATCTTTTGCCCACTTTATAATGGAGCTGTTTGGTTTTTTCCTCACAGCATGTTTGATTTCCTTGTAGATCCAAGATGTTAAGCCTTTGTTGGACCGGGAGTTAGCAAATACTTTTTCACAGTCTGTGGGCTGTCTCCCTGCTCTCTCGATGGTTTCTTTGGCTTTGCAGAAGCATGTCAATTTAATGAAGTCCCACTTGTCTATCTTGTCTCTTATGCACTGTGGGTTTTGGGTTTTGTTTAGGAATTGGATGTCAGTTTCAATTTCCATGAGAGTATGTCCTTTATTTTCTAAGGTTCTTATGGTTTGAGGTTTTACATTTAGGTCTCTGATCCATTTAGAGCTTATTTTTGTGTATGGGGACAGATAGGGGTCTTGTTTGTGTCTGCTTCATGTGGTCAGCCAGTTTTCTCAGCACCATTTGCTAAGTAGGTTCCCCACTCCCCAGTGGTAGGTGGTGGAGGCTGTGTCGAAGATGAGTTGGTTGAGAAATTGGGGGTTAGCTTCTGGAATCTCAATTCTATTCCATTGGTCTATATGCCTGTTTTTTTTACCAATACCAAGCTGTTTTGATTATTGTAGGTTTAGAGTAAAGTTTGAAGTCTGGTAATGTGATACTGCCTGCTTTGATTTTTTTTTTTTTTTTTTTTTTTTTTTTTTTTGCTGAGGATTGTTCTGGCTATTCTTGGTCGTTTGTGTTTCCGTATAAATTCCTGTATTGTTTTTTCAAGGTCTGAGAAGAACGTTGCTTGTAATTTGAGGGGTATTGCATTAAATCTGTAGATTGCCTTAGGTAGGATGGAAATCTTCACAATGTTGATTCTTCCAATACATGAGCATGGAATATTTTTCCAATTGTTTGTGTCATCTTTGATTTCCTTGAGCAGTGTTTTGTAGTTTTCATTGTAAAGGTCTTTCACAACTCTGGTTAGGAAGATGCCAAGGTATTTCAATTTTGTTTGCTTTTGTGGCTATTGTGAATGGAACTATGATTTTTATTTGTGTTTCTGTTTGTTTATTATTGGTGTAAAGAAATGCGATTGTCTTTTGTACATTTATTTTATATCCTGAGTCTTTATCAAAGTCCTTTATCAGTGTATGGAGGTTTTTAACAGATTCTCGTGGGTTTTCAAGGTACACAATCATGTCATATGTGATGAGAGATAACTGGACTTCCTCTTTTCCTATTTGGATACTCTTAATTGCCGTCTCTTCTCTGATTGCTCTAGCCAGGACTTCCAACTATATAGAACAGGAGTGGTGAGAGTGGGCATCCCAGTCTTCTAGTTTTCAGGGGAAATGGTTCCAATTTTTGTCCTTTTAGGAGTATGCTGGCTGTGGGTTTCTCGTAGATGGCTTTT
The DNA here is from genome assembly GCF_000164805.1 of Carlito syrichta. Classification (NCBI taxonomy): domain Eukaryota; kingdom Metazoa; phylum Chordata; class Mammalia; order Primates; family Tarsiidae; genus Carlito; species Carlito syrichta. Next base: position 4,220 of record NW_007245298.1, on the reverse strand, counting down.
ACTATTTGAGGTATGGGTATGTTCCCCATATCCCTAGATGTTTGACAGTTTTTATCAAGAAGGGTGCTGGATTTTATCAAAAGCTTTTTCTGCATCTAATGATATAATCATGTGGTTTTTGTTTTGACATCTGTTGAGGTATTTAATTGCATTTATGGATTTACAAATGTTGAACCAGCCTTGCATCCCAGGGATGAAGCCTACTTGGTCATGTTGGATGATTTCTGAGATGTGTTGTTGAATCTGGTTTGCAGGATCTTGTTGAGAATTTTAGCATGTATGTTCATCAAAGATATGGCCTGTAGTTGTCTTTCTTTGTTGGGTCTTTACCTGGCTTGAACATCAATGTAATGTTAGCTTCATAAAATGATTTGGGGAGAGTCCCATCTTTTTCATTTGCCTGGAATACCTTCAGTAGGATTGGTATAAGTTCCTCCATAAATGTCTTGTAGAATTCTGCTGGAAAGCCATCTGGACCAGGGCTTTTTTTGTAGGTAGTTTTCTTATTACATCGTCAATTTACTTGATTGTTATTGGTCTATTTAGGGTCTCAATTTCTTCTTGTTTCAACCTAGGCAACTTGTGTGATGTCAAAAAGTCCTCCATTTCCTTAAGGTTTTCAAGTTTGTCTCCATACAAGTGTACGTAGTAGTCGCTAATGATCTTTTTTATTTCTTTAGGATCAGATGTGACTTCCTCTTTTGTGTTTCTGATTGTGTTTATTTGGGCTTTTTCTCTCTTTTTCTTGGTCAGTCTAGCTAGGGGACCATTGATCTTGTTTATCCTTTCGAAGAATCAACTTTTTGTTTCATTGATTATTTGTATTATCTTATTGTCTTCTATGTCCTGGTTTTGGGCTTTTGTTTTGGTTATCTGGATTCTTCTGCTGAATTTAGGGTTTTGGTGGTCTTGCTTTTCTAGCTTCCTTAGGTAACTTGTTAGGCTATTAATTTGTGATCCTTCCATTTTCTTTATGTGCATTTGTAGGGATATAAATTCCCCTCTTACTACAGCTTTCTTGGCATCCCAGAGATTGTGGTAAGCTGCTTCTTCATTTTCATTTTTTCCAGTTGCCTTTTAATGTCTGTTTTGATTTCATCATTGACCCAGGAGTTGTTTAGCATCATGCTGTTTAGTGTCTGTATCTTTGTGGGGTTTAGGGGGAACTTGTTGGTGTTAATGTTTATTTTTTTTCCACTGTGGTCTGAGAAGGTACATGGTAAAATTTTGGTTATTTTACATTTGCTTAAACTTTATTTATGGCCAAGTATGTGGTCAATCTTAGAGTACATTCCATGCGGGAATGAGTAGAATGTATATTCTGTGGTCTTTGGATGGAGTGTTCTGTAGGTATCAATTAAGTCCATTTGGTCAAGTGTCACATTGAGGTTTTGGATCACATTGCTGATTTTTTGTCTTGTTGATCTGTCTAGGGTTGTGAGTGGGGTGTTGAAGACCTCAGCTAAGATGGTGTTGGAGTCAATATCTTTTTTTAGTTTACCTAGAAGCTGCTTTATGAAAGTTGGCACTCCTATGTTGTGTGCATATATGTTTAAGATGGATATTTCTTATTGATGGGTTGTACCTTTTATCATTATGTAGTGGCCTTCTGTATCTTTTTAAATTTTTAATAGCTTAAAGGGTATTTTTTCTGAAATTAAGATTGCTACTCCTCCTTTCTTTTGTGTTCCGTTTGCCTGAAAGTTTGTTTCCCATCCTCTTACTTTGAGTCTTTGAGTGTCCTTTCTAGTCAGGTGAGTCTCTTGAAGGCAGTAGATTGTTGCCTGGTGATATTTTATCCATTTTGACATTCTATGTCTTTTCAGTGGTGCATTTAGTCCATTCATATTTAGGCTAATTATTGAAATGCAAGAGTTGATCTCTGTGATAAGGTTCTTACAGAGTTGTTCCTGTTTGCTTGCTGTCTTTCTTCTGGTTTTGGAGTTGGTTCATGTGTGTTTTTAATCTTTTGCCTGTACTCTTGTGAAGAATCTTGTCGTTCTTTTTTTCTTTTCTTTTGTGTTCAGTACTTTCTTAAGTGTTTCATGTAGAGGTGGTCTGGTGGCAGCATAGGTTCTTAGGGATTGGATATCTGGGAAACATTTCAATTCTCCCTCAATGATGAAGCTTAGCTTTGCTGGGTAGGTAATTCTTGGTTTATCTTTTAGAACTTTGAAAGTAGGGCTCCAAGCTCTCCTAGCCTGGAGGGTTTCTGTAGATAAATCGGCTGCTATTCTAATTGGTCTTCCCTGGTAGGTATTCTGGCCTTTTACTCTGGCTGCGTTTAGGATTTTTTCTTTTATAGCTACTTTGTTTAGGTGAATTGTTATATGTCTGGAAGTTGGTCTTCTCATTTGTTGTCTTTCAGGGGTTCTCCGAATCTGTTGTGCTTGAATTTTTGCAGCACTGATGAGATGAGGGAAGTTTTCTTGAATGATTTCATGAAATGTTTGTTCAAGTGTGACCTCTGACTCTCTGTCTCTGATCCAGGAAGGTCTCTTGAAGTAATCATTCATATCCTGAAGCTTTGGTTCTGACTTTTTTCAGTTTCTTTTCTATGTTTTTGACAGTTTGAGTTAGTTCTGTATTTTGGTCTTCAATTTCTGAGATTCTTTCTTCTGCTTGGCTAATTCTGCTTTCCTTGCTTATTAGTTTATTATTTATTTCCATCACAGTATTCTTTACTGCTATTATTTCTGTCATCAGCTCCTTCCTATTTTCCTCTTATCTTTCCTCAATTTTTTTTGAGTTGTTCTATTAAACCAAGATAAACTTTATTTTCTGTCAAGTCTTTTACAACTTATTCTAGACTATGGAGATATAGTGATGCCCATGGAAATAAGAAAGTTGTAGTATTGTCCATCTACAATTTTAGATAATCCCACTTGGAAGTTTAGAGGAAATATAAGATGCTAATTGTTGGATACTAATGTCTCCCTTGGAGCAGCATCTTTGACTAGATTTGGATAGTTGTCTTTTTGAGTGCTAGCCAGTGTTGTACATCGGTTCACTTAATGGCCCTTTTGCTTGTCATATTTTCACGTACTTTTATCTAAGCCTCCCAAATCTTAGAAGACACATCTTTTGATGGTTTTATTTAAAGAGTCAGAAACTATATTAATTTCTAAATTGTTTACTTCTTAAAGCTCTCTGGAAATGTCTAGTCATATATTGAATATTTTCTAAATTGACATTTTTAAATTTTACTTTGATTAAATCCTCTTATTTAAGTGTGAACCTATTTATAATAACAGGACAAGATACATTTTACTTTTGCTGTTGCAACCAAGAATGCCGTTTGAATCTGAAGTTTTTTTCACCCTCATTTAGTTTACAATTTTAAATCTTTGCAACACATAACTGTAAATGAAAGTTTTCTGAAATGACTTGATGTGTTGTGGGGTTTTTTTGTTTTTTTTATTTTGAGTTGGAGTCTCACTCTATCACCCAGACTGGAGTTCAGTGACCACTCCAGGCCACCGCAGCCTCGACCTGCTGGGCTCCGGCTATCCTTCCACCTCAACCTTCCGAGTAGCCAAAATTACAGGCACGCGCTACCACACCCGGCTGATTTTTTTATTTATTGAAGAGATGAGGTCCCGGATGTGTTGTGTTTCATCAGTCATTTTCTCATAGTATTGCATTGGATGTCCAAGGTCCATTATATGAGTGAGAACATGTGATATTCGGATTTTTGTTTTTGTGAGAGGTCACTCAGTATTATAGACTCTAGTTCCATCCAGGTTGCAGCGAAATTCATGATTTTGTTTTTTTTTATGGCTGCGTAGTATTCCATTGTGTATATGTACCACATTTTTTAATCCAGTCCTCTTTTGATGGGCAGCATGGTTGTTTCCAGGTTCTTGCTATTGTGAACAATGCTGCAATAAACATAAGTGTGCAGGTATCTTTTTTATAGAGTGATTTGTGTTCTTCAGGGTATATTCCCAGTAGGGGGATTGAAGGGTCATATGGAAGGTCAATTTTTAGAGCTTTTAGGAATCGCCACACTGCTTTCCACAGAGGTTGCACTAGTTTACACTCCCACCAACAGTGTAGAAGTGTTCCCTTTTCACCACACCCTCTCCAGCAGCTGTTATTTTTTGAGTTGTTGATAATTGCCATTCTGACTGGAGTTAGGTGGTATCTCAGTGTGGTCTTGATTTGCATCTCCCTGATGATTAGTGAGGTTGAGCATTTCTTCATGTGTTTGTTGGCTG
>NW_007245297.1:0-10892 GCF_000164805.1 Carlito syrichta | reverse complement strand
CCCAGAAGTGTTGGGATGACAGGCGTGAGCCATCATGCCCAAACATTTTCTTGAAACACATTGTCTTAGCTTAATTGCCATCTGTATATCCTCTTTGGTGAGATGTCTGTTAAGGTCTTTTTACTTGGGTTGCTTATTTCCTTTTTTTAATTTTAATTTTTTAAATTTAAACTGATAGAGACAGGTTCTCACTGTGTTGTCCAGGCTTGCTCAGACTTTTGCCTTGGCCTCCCAAAGTGCTAGTATTACAGTCATGAGCCACTGCACCCAGTAAGTTTATTTTCCTATTGTTGAGTTTTAAGAGCTCTTTGTATAGTTTGCATAACCATCCTTTATCAAATATTTCTTTTGCAAATCTATTCTCCCGGTCTCTAGCTTGCATTTTTATTTGCTTGACAGTGTCTTTTTAAATTAAATTAAAATTTTAAATTAAATTAAAAAACTTTTTTCCCTGTATTCTGTCATCATAAAAGGTGCCCATTAGAAATCCACTTTGAAACAACTGGATCGCAAGTGTCTAATGTTAACGTCTTGGTAATGCCACTTTTATATCTATGTCCACTGACTGGTTCTCTTTAAGAATAACAGTTAACCTATAAGGAGGTGCTTGTGTATAAGGAGGTGTTTGTGTTTAAGTAAGCAAAACATGTTAGAGTATTTTTTCTGTTTTTATGATCTGCACTGTAGTAATCTTTTTCTAGCATATTGTTGTCTCCATTTATTCAAACTTTTAAAATGCCTATTAATAAATTCTGTAGATACTTTTATTAGGTTTGGAACATTTGTGGTCAAGATTATGCCTAGTTAAGATTATCCCCTCCTCTCATTACATGTTCTGGTTGGTTGTTAGTGAAAATTTCTATGTTGATATTTATTTGGAGACCTTACTCAATTTTCTAATAATATTTTGGTTAGCTACCTTAGATTTTCTAGGTGAAAAATCTTGTTTTGTATAGCACATTATTTCCAATAATTATTGAGAGGAAGCATTTTCATCTTTTTTATTATTAATTAGAAGTGTGTCTTACCCTTTTAAAACTTAGGCTCTGGTTGGTAATCTTTATACATTAGTATTTAGTGAATAAAAGTAGAATTTATGAAAATTGAGGTCTGCTGATACTGAGAGGCAGATAGGGAGAACTACCTCAGTTTATTTAGTGATTTGCCTGTATATTTACTTTTTAAAAAATAGAAATAAAGTCATCAGGTTTATACAAATTACAATTAAGAAAATTTCAATCATTACCACTGAATATAGCTAGGGTATGAAGTGACTCAAATAAATAAATGATATTTTTCTTTCTTAAATCACTGGACTGCAAATTATGACTTCTGGCTATATAAGTACCCTTGAAGCCCTTCATTTTAGTAGTTTTAATGCATGAGCTGATGTGAAGGAATTTACATAAAATAGATTTCTAGTGGAGGAATTATATACAGTGATACACAGAGGCAAATCTTGTGAGGTATGTATGTGGAGATTGGAAAGAATGCTTGCATTATGTAATGTGAAGCCCACTTAGTGTATAAAAAGTAATTTGAGAAAATGGGGTGAATTGCTGGAGGTTAGTGAGAGAATTCTAGATTCAATTTTTGATTAGTCTAAGAAAAACAGTAATTCTTTATTTAATCTTAAGACTACATTTTGTTTTTAAATAAATGGGCAAGTTTAACATCTTCTTTCTTAAAATATGTAATTGCTGCTGTTTTTAGGACTTATGGTATGGATCCAGCTTGCTATGTGTTATATTTACTATTTCTACTGAAACTTATTTTGGGCAGATTTCTTTCAAATATTAACATAGTGGTTATGATTTGGACCACAGTTACCACTTAGTGGCTTATAACAGAGCTACTTTCTTTCTTTCTTTTTTTTAAAGTTTTAAAACAAAGTTTATTAGTGAGGAATGGGGAAGGAAAAAGGAAAATTCATGGCAGAAAGACCTGCCATGGGCAAGTTTTTCAAAGAAGAAACGCCACCCAGAGCTACTTTCTTTTTTTTCTTTTCGAAGATTTTTTATTAGTATAAAGATGTGGGGTACAATTCAGGGTTAGGTATACAAACGTTGATTATGCAGGCACTCTTGATAATGAGGTGTGCCCCTCCCTTCCCTGGAAGTTTCCCTCAACCCTCAACTGCCAATCCCACCCCCTCCCCTCCTTTCCCCTCCTTTCCCACTCCTGCCAATTGCTTTCTTATAGTATTAGAATTGTTCAAGGTCCATTTATGAGTGAGAACATATGGTACTGTGTTCGTTGCTTCCATGACAGATCACTGAGTATGATCGACTCTAAATCCATCCAAGTTGCTGCAAAGTTCATATGTTTGTCCTTTATGGCCGCATAATATTTCATTGTGTCTATGTGCCACATTTTTTTAATCCAGTCCAGCTTCGATGGGCAACATGGTTGGTTCCATGTTTTTGCTGTTGTGAATAGAGCTGCAATAAACATATGTGTGCAGATATCTTCTTTGTAGAATAATTTGAGTTCCTCCGGTTATATTCCCAATAGGGGAATTGCTGGGAGGTCAATATGGAAGGTCAATTTCTCGTACTTTCAGAAATCACCACACTGTCTTCAAATGCTCCAGTTTGCATTCCCACCAACACTGTAGAAGCGTTCCTTTTCCTCCACATCCTCACCAGCATCTGTTGTTGTTTGTTTTATTAACGATGGCCATTGTTAGGTAGTATCGCAATGATTTTTTTGATTTGCATTTCTCTGATGATGAGTGAGACTGAGCACTTTTTCATGTGTCTGTTGGCTGCCCGTATATCTTCTTTTGAGAAGTGTCTATTCATGTCTTCTGTCCACTTTATAATGGGGCTGTTTTTTTCCTTTTGGTCCGTTTGAGTTCCTTGTAGATTCTAGATGTTAGTCCTTTGTCAGATATACAGTTGGCAAATATTTTCCCCATTCTGTGGGCTGTCTCCCTGCTCTCCTGATGGTTTCTTTTGCTTTACAGAAACTTTTAAGTTTGATGAGGTCCCACTTGTCTATCTTATTTCTTAAGGTACGGGCATTTAGGGTTCTGGATAGGAATTGGTTGCCAGTTCCAATTTGCTGCATTTTCTAAGGTTTGTATAGTTTGAGGTTTTATGTTTAGGTCTTTGATCCATTTAGAGTTAATTTTTTATGTATGATGATAAATAGGGGTCCTGTTTCAATCTTCTACATGTAGTCAGTCAGTTTTCTCAGCACCATTTACTGAATAGGCTCTCCTCTCACCAGTTGTTGTTGGTGGAGGCTTTGTCAAAAATGAGTTGGTTGAGAAATTGAGGCTTTGCTTCTGGAATCTCTATCCTGTTCCACTGGTCTATATGCCTGTTCTTGTACCAATATCCGGCTGTTTTGATTACTGTAGCCTTATAGTAAAGCTTGAAGTCTGGAAGTGTGATGCCTTTTGCTTGGTTTCCTTTGCTAAGGATTGTTTTGGCTATTTGTGGTTGTTTTTGTTTCCATAAGAATTTCTGTATTGTCATTTCCAGGTCTGAGAAGAATGATGTTGGCAACTTAATTGGAATTGCATTGAATCTGTAGATTGTCTTTGGTAGGATGGACATTTTAACAATGTTGATTCTTCCTATCCATGAGCATGGAATATTTTTCCGTTTGTTTGTGTCATCTTTGATTTCTTTGAGCAGTGTTTTGTAGTTCTCATTGTAAAGGTCTTTCACTTCTCTGGTTAGGAAGATGCTGAGGTATTTCATTTTTTTGTGGCTATTGTGAATGGGATTGTGCAGAGTACTTTCTTAATGTCTCTTTGTTTCCTCATTGGAATACATCTAATATCAATCTCATTGACTTGTGAGGGTAAGATGATTTAAAGATGCTTAAACAGTGCATCATATGTAGAAAGGGCCCAGTAAATATTAGTTTTTTAAATTCTTATTGATGTACTGGAGTTTTCTTTGTTTCTCGTCAAAGCTGACTTTTTCTTGAGTGCTGTTTATTAAGTAAATTGGGTGAATATTTGCTCTTGTGCCTTCATTTGCCTTTCTGTCTTCTCTGTAGTGCTGGAGCTGGACATGGGCCAGCTGTATTTTCCTGACCCCCATGCTGTTTGAGTTCCTTTAGAAATTGAGAAGATGATGGAAAGGAAGCCTTGTGGTTTTCAGGACCCTTCTGGTGGTGGCCATGCAGTAGACTGCTCCACTGCAGTGGCTGGTGCTCCTCTGTGCAGATGGCAGCGGCACTGGTGACAGGTCTGGTGGTGGGGACTGTTCTGCTCAGCTGGGAGGGTGGTAGTTCCATCACTGACCATGGCTCCTGTGGCCTCTGGGTCCAGCACCCAGGTGGGAGTTTCTTCCTAATCACTGGGCTGCACTGTCTCATCATTTTGACTCTAGTGTTTCCAATATATTGTCATAGATTCCCTGAATTCAATTAAATTCTTCTAGAGAAGTGTTCATCTTCTTGGTCAGGTGCCCATCAATAAAATCAACAGCTGTCATTCATTGTTAGATGTGCAGCGAGAAATCTTTCAGCCTAATAAACATATCATGTAGTTCTCATGTGTCTTTCTTACCTGAAAGTGATTGTCTTTTGCTGATGTGCTCCAGTGACTTTTTCTGTCTATTCTCTGTATTTAAGGGGTCAGTGGACACAGCTACTGCTTGGTGTCTAGTGGGAACTTTTTCTCCTCATGGGTGACATTGTCTTTATGGAAGAGGGACTTAAGGTGTCAGAAGTGTGATGTCAAAAGTATCTATACCAATTCCTCGATGTTTTAAAGTCATCTACTCAATAAGAGAGACTGTATTTTATGAATGTAAGCTGCCCATTTTGCCCACAGATTTTAATCTCTCTGAAATTACACTATGACTTAAAATGAATGGCATGTTATCTTATCCATGTGAATCATCTCATCCGTAGACCAGTGATTGCTATTATCTGCTCATGAACAACCATTAAAATCCGTACTGTTACCTACAAAATGGGTATTCACAGCTTAGAATAAAATTTCAGAGACACCAGAGAGTGACTCTTCTGACAATGAGGTTCTAAATGGTTGTGGTGAGATGGAAGGAAAGTGGGAGGGATGCAGGAAATCACAATAGTGTAACATCTTTTGATGCAGAGGTCAAAAGTAGGCTGCATCTAATGACTGAGCTAGCTTGAGAGCCCAGCATCAATCTTTTAACTGCTTTATGGATCCATTTTAAAAGTGCTGCAACCCTGATGTGCTTGGTGACATCAAAAATGCTATTTTGGGTGGAGACTCCTGAAGATGGTGATGGCATAGGTGGATCTGTGAGACTCCGAACGTGAGTTCCCAAAAAGACTCTTACTTTTCTTCTGAAGCCCCCTGCCTACCGCCAACCACACTGAAATGAGGCCCAGGGACCTTTGGTCCCACACAGGGCCAGATATTGCGGCCTGGCTGTGGCTGCTCCACTATATGTAACTCTGATCGGTTGGGGAATCCTGAATTCCAGATCCCAGCTCCCTCCCTGGTTACATCATCATGACCAGCACCCAGCACCAAGATACTGGTCACCCAGGGAGGCTCTGGGTGCCCACCCCTTAGAAATACCATTCCCATTTCTGGCTGAAGTGCCCTGTGAGGTACCCAGAGCCAACACCTGCCCTCTGGAGCTTTGGAGATCAGGAGCCCTGGGCCCACTATGGCTGAGGTACTCAGCATGCGACCACAAGCTTGTGTAAGGGAGCTTGTGTAAAGTGCTGATCGGAGGCTTCCAGCTCCAGAAGAGGAAACCCCCGACCCTCTCCTCCATCCCAGCCTGCCGGTGGCACCCCGGATCCAGCACCCAGTTGTGCAGCTGTCCCCACCTAGAGACACACACGAGCATCCTTAAAAGTGAAAGCAAAACTGCCACCTCCACCTTTTTCAAGGGCGATTTGCATTGCCCCACCCACCTATCAGAGCTTCCACCTCGGTTCCCATGGTGATGTTGTTAAACAGGAGACAAAGCCCCTCCCCTATACTGAACAGAGACAAGTCACAGATCTCCCAGGCAGCAGGCTAGCTGTCTGCAACAAAAACAGAGGGGAGAGGCTGGAGATTAGAGCTCAAGGGACTCTAGCCACTAAGGGATGAGAGAAAAATCTACACAAATGAAGAAAAACCAAAGAATAATATGGGTCTCTCCCAGACTCTTGGAAGGGCAGACACTGAGAAAACTGACTTCGGAATGCAAACAGTGAAGAGCCCCCAGAATGACTGGTCTAAAACTACCAACCTAGATATCAAGGCATTAATGGATAGAATAAAAGGACTTGAGAAGACTCAAGAAGAAACTAGAAAGGAGCTGATATCTGAGATAACAGTAATAAAGAATACTGTGAATGAAATAAATAACAAACTGATTAGCATGGAAAGCAGAATTACCCAAGCAGAAGAATCTCAGAGCTTGAGGACCAAAACATAGAACTAACCCAAACTCTCAAAAATACAGAAAACAAGCTCAAAATGAGAAAAAACACCTTCAAGAGATGAGCAATTACTTCAAGAGACAGAATCAAAGAGTAATTTGCCTTCCTGAGGCAGAAAGAGAACACAATGGAACAAACTTTCCATGAGATAATTCAAGAAAACTTCCCTTATCTAATCAATGATGCAAAAATTCAAACACAAGAAATTCAGAGAACCCTTGCAAGACAAAAATGAGAAAACCAACTCCTAGACACATAATAATTCACCTAAACAAAGTAGGCATAAAAGCAAAAAGTCCTAAAGGCAGCAAGAGAAAAAGGCCAGATCACCTACCAGGGAAAACTAATTAGAATGGCAGCAGATTTATCTACAGAAACCCTGCAGGCTAGGAGAGCTTGGAGCCCTATCTTCAAAGTCCTAAAAGATAAACAGTTTCAACCAAGAATAACCTACCCAGTCATATTAAGCTTTATCAGCAAGACAGAATTAAAATCTTTCCCAGATATCAAATCCCTAAGTACTTACGCTGCCACCAAACCACCTCTATATAAAACACTCAAGAAAGTACTAAACACAGAAGAAAAAGGGAAAAAAAGAACAATGTTCTTCACAAGAGTACAGGAAAAAGAATAAAATACACATGAACCACCCCCAAACAAAAGAAAGACAGTAAACTAAGTGGAAGAACAACTCTATAAGAACTCTATGATAGGGATGAACTCTCACATTTCAATAATTAGCCTGAATGTGAATGGACTAAATGCACCACTGAAAAGACATTGAATGGCAAAATGGATAAAATATCACCAGGCAACAATATACTGCCTTCAAGAGACCCATCTCACTAGAAAGGACATGCACAGACTCAAAGTAAGAGGACGGTAAACAAATTTTCAGGTGAATGGAACACAAAAGAAAGTGGAGTCGTGACCCTAGTTTCAGACAAAATACTATTTAAGCTATCAAAAATTTTAAAAAAATGCAGAGGGCCACTACATAATAATAAAAAGTTCACTCCATCAACAAAAATATCTATCCTAAACATATATGCACCTAACATAGGTGAAACAACTTTTGTAAAGCAACTCCTATGAAAACTAAAGAAAGATATTGACTCTAACACCATCATAACTAAGGACTTTAATACCCCACTCACAACCCTAGACAAATCATTGGGACAAAGAATCAGCAAGGAGATACGGAACCTCAATGTGACTCTGGACCAAATGGACTTAATTGATACCTACAGAACACTCCATCCAAAGACCAGAGAATATACATTCTACTTATCACCGCATGGAACTTATTCCAAGATCAAGCACGTAATTGACCATAAATCAAGCATTAGCAAATTTAAAAGTACCGAAATTCTGCCATGCACCTTCTCAGACCAGAGTGGAATAAAAATAAACATTAGCACCAACAAGGTCCCCCCAAAACCCACAAAGACACAGTCATTAAACAGCATGATGCTGAACAACTCCTGGGTCAAAGATGAAATAAAAACAGAGATCAAAAGATACCTGGAAATAAATGAAAATGAAGAAACATCTTACCAAAATCTCTGGGAGGACTTAAAAGCTGAGTAAGAGGGGAATTTATATCCCTACAAACACACATGAAGAAAATGGAAGGACCACAAATTAACAACCTAACAAGCCACCTCAGGAAGCTGGAAAAGGAAGACCACAAAAACCCTAAATTCAGCAGAAGAATCCAGATCACCAAAATAAAAGCCCAAATCCAGGACATAGAAGATAAAAAGACAATTCAAAAAATTGATGAAGCAAAAAGCTGGTTCTTCGAAAGGACACACAAGATCGATGGTCCTCTAGCTAGACTAACCAAGAAACAGAAAGAAAAAACCCAAATAAGCACGATCAGAAACACAAAAGATGAAGTCACATCTGACCCTGAAGAAATACAAAAGATCACCAGAGACTACTATGTACACTTGTATGGAAACAAACTTGAAAATCTCAAGGAAATGGAGGACTTTCTGTCATCACACAACCTACCTAAGTTGAAACAAGAAGAAATTGAGACCCTAAATAGACCAATAACAATCAAGGAAATTGATTATGTAATAAGAAAACTACCCACACAAAAAAAAGCCCTGGACCAGATGGCTATCCAGCGGAATTCTACAAGACATTTAAGGAAGAACTGATTCCAATCCTACTAAAGCTATTTCAGGTGACTGAGAAAGATGGAACCCTCCCCAAATCATTTTATGAAGCTAACATCACATTGATACGCAAACCAGGTAATGATCCAACAAAAAAAGAGAACTACAGGCCAATATCTTTGATGAACATAAACACTTAAATTCTCAACAATATCCTAGCAAACCAGATTCAACAACACATCTCAAAAATCATCCATTACGACCAAGTAGGCTTCATCCCTGGGATGCAAGGCTGGTTCAACATTCGTAAACCATAAATGTAAATAAATACATCAACAGATGTCAATACAAAAACCACATGAATATATCATTAGATGTAGAAAAAGCTTTTGATAAAATCCAGCACCCCTTCTTGACAAAAACCCTCAAACATCTAGGCATAAAGGGAGCATACCTCAAAGTAGTGAAAGCCATCTATGAGAAACCCACAGCTAGCATACTCCTAAACGGACAAAAATTACAACCATTTCCCCTGAAAACTGGAACAAGACAAGGATGCCCTCTCACCCATCATGTTCAATATAGAATTGGAAGTCCTGGCTAGAGCAATCAGGGAAGAGAAGGCAGTCAGGGGTATCCAAATAGGAAAAGAGGAAGTCAAATTATCTCTCTTTGCAGATGACATGATTGTGTACCTTGAAATCCCAAGAGAATCTGTCAAAAACCTCCTTACACTGATAAAGGCCTTCAGCAAAGTCTCAGTATATCAAATAAATGTGCAATTCACAATCGCATTTCTTTACAACAATAATAAACAAACAGAAACCCAAATAAGAAGCACAATTCCATTCAAAATAGCCAGAAAAAAAAATGAAATACCTTGGCATCTTCCTAACCAGAGACGTGAAAGACCTTTACAATGAAAACTACAAAACTCTGCTCAAAGAAATCAAAGATGACACAAACAAGTGGAAAAATATGCCATGGTCATGGATTGGAAGAATCAACATTGTGAAGATGCCCATCTTACCTAAGGCAATCTACAGATTCAATGCAATACCTATCAAATTACCAGCAACATTCTTTTCAGACCTAGAAAAAACAACACAGGAATTCATATAGAAACACAAACGTCCAAGAATAGCCAGAACAATCCTCAGCAAAAAAAAAAAAAGCAGGTGATATCCTATTACCAGACGTCAAACTTTACTACAAACCTACAATCATCAAAACAGCTTGGTATTAATATAGGAACAGGCATATAGATCAATGGAATAGAATTGAGATCCCAGAAGCAAAACCTCAATTTTTCAACCAACTCATCTTCGACAAAGCTTCCACGACCTATCACTGGGGAGAGGAAAACCTATTCAGTAAATGGTCTGGTAAAACTGACTGACCACATGCAGAAGATAGAAACAGGACCCCTATCTATCCCCATGCACAAAGGTTAACTCCAAGTGGATCAGAGACCTAAGTGTAAAACCTCAAACCATAAGAACCTTTGAAAATGAAGAACATACCCTCACAGAAATTGGAACTGGCATCCAATTCCTGAACAAAACTCGAAACCCACAGGCCATAAGGGATAAGATAGACAAGTGGAACTAAATTAAACTGACAAGCTTCTGCAAAGCCAAAGAAACCATCAAGTGAGCAGGGAGATAGCCTACAGATTGGGAAAAAGTATTTGCCAACTCCAGGTCTGACAAAGGCTTAACATCCCAGATCTACAAGGAACTCAAACGTGCTGAAAAGAAAAAGACAAACAATCCCATTATAAAATGGGTAAAAGATATGAACAGACACTTCACAAAGGAAGACATCGAGCAGCCAACAGACACATGAAGAAATGCTCAACCTCACTAATCATCAGTGATATGCAAATCAAAACCACACTGATATACCACCTAACTCCAGTCAGAATGGCAATTATCAATAATTCAGATAATAATAGTTGTTGGAGAGGGTGTGGCAAAAAGGGAACACTCCTACGCTGTTGCTGGGAGTGTAAACTAGTGCAACCTCTGTGGAAAGCAATGTGGCGATTCCTAAACACTCTAAACATCAACCTCCCTTTGACCCTGTAATTCCCCTACTGGGAATATACCCTGAAGAACTCAAATCACTCTATCAAAAAGATACCTGCAAGTGAAATTTTATTGCAGCATTGTTCACAATAGCAAGAACCTGGAACCAACCGTGCTGTCTAACAAAAGAGGACTGGATTAAAAAATGTGGTACATATACACGTTGGAATACTATGCAGCCATAAAAAGACAAAATCATGATTTTGCAGCAACCTGGATGGAGCTAGAGTTTATAATTCTGCATGATATCTCACAGAAACAAACATCTGAGTAT
>NW_007245296.1:0-820 GCF_000164805.1 Carlito syrichta | reverse complement strand
TCTCAGGTGGTCAATAAACTGACTGAATACTTTGTAAGCAAAGGAGGCAGCATGTTGCTCTGCTGTATGCAGTAGGTGTGCCAACCCCACCATCTTGACATCGTTTCTGGCATGCATGTTTCAAGGCTGTCAGCCAAGCCCCATATTCTAGGTTTTGTAAGAGAGAAAACCCACAGTGGTTCAGCTCATCATGCAAATGTACGTGGGTCTCAAGGCTTAACATGCATGCATTGGGTATGGCCAAGAAACAGTTGCCATGAAACCAGAACATGTGAGCCAACTCCTGCCTCCCATCAACTGCTAACTACACCAGCACATGTATCACCACTATGGCCATGAGAGCGTGGTTAAGGATCAGTGATCGTCTCACAAGCAGGAGACATTCTGACATTATCTCTAGGTTTGAGTTCAGTGGCTCATCTAAGGTTGCTCAGTAGGTGTGTCATAAATTCAGGACAAGAACTTGTCATATCTTTGGCAGGTCCCATGCTGGGCCAGGGGCAGACAGACATGCTGATCGATGATGTCTCCTTCCTCATACCCTCTCCTCCAAGACCTCATGGAAGTCCCAACTCTCTGCACTCCTGGGGCAGCTCAGGGTGTCATAGGGTCATCAGAAGCACACAACTGTAACCAGCTATTCCTTGCCTCCTTCCCTCTTCCTTCCTCTCATTCTATTCTGTCCTTCCCTCCCTCCTTCCTTTCTCCTTTTCCTTTTATTAATTTATTCACTGAGGTCTCGTGGATTGCCACTATAAGAAATGGGCAATAACATCCGGGCAGGGTGGCTCATGCCAGTAATCCCAGCATTTTGGGAGGG
>NW_007245295.1:0-4277 GCF_000164805.1 Carlito syrichta | reverse complement strand
CTAATAATGATAAAAGGAGAATTTTTGTTATAACATTGGGTCTTTGTCCCCAGTTCATGAAACATGCCATATTCCACAATCAAGCCACTTCAATTTTAGGTATATGTCCCAAAAGAAATATGTAAGAATGTTCACAGGGTTGAACATCAGCAAGATGGCAGAATAAGACTGTGCAGTGTTCGCCTCCTGCAGAAACACTGATTTGTAATACTGCCCATACACAAAAATACATTTGTAAGAGCTAATGAAACCAGGTGGGAGATTACAGCACCTGAATAAAGCACAGAAATAAGAAAAGACACACTGAAGAGAATAGGAAGGATAGTTTTACATTATCTGTGTAACTTTCCCCCCAAGCCTGGCAGCAGAGCATTGAGAAACAAACGTTCCATGTGGGGGAGGGAGGAAAAAGTGGCCAGGAGCCCAAAACAGAGCCCAATAAAATCCTGCACCAAAAAGGTCGCCAGAGTCCCAGACTACAGGATGGCATCCAAGGACTGAGCCTCTACACCCACCCGAGAGCCAGGCTAGATTCTATATCCCCAGGCTTTAGGCCAGGCCTGTGCAGCAAATTGCATACTCTGAATACACCACCAAGCCAATCTCAGTTGCCTGAGGGTCTGGACTGCTCTCAGCAGAGGATGGCCCCCACAACCCCAAACTTCAAGGTGGCCCAAGAATCAGGTCAGCACTTATGACTCCAGCCTCCAGGCCTGAATGGAGGATTCAGCCTCTTGACATGCCCTCGTGCTGGTCAGGCCCTAGCATTAGGACAGCACTTGTGGTTCCAGACTCCAGGTTGGTGCATTCAAACAGTCTCCAAGCTGGCCCTTGTAGCAGACAAGATGCTAAAGTGCCATGCTCCAGGTCTCAGAGACTCCAGGATCTACACTGACCCCATTACCAATGTAGCTCCCACAACTTCAGGCATTAGACCCACCCAAACACTAGGGTGACCCCTTGATCCATGCCTATCCAGCACCAAGACACCTCTATGACCCCAGGCTTCAGGCCTGCTCCAACACCAGGTCAGCACCCTTGATCACAAAAACAACACAGGTTCCAGACTTGTCCAGTGCCAGGCTGGTGTCCAGTCTTCCCCCTCCAGGCTGGTATCTACTGTACTATACTCCAGCAGACTCAGAATCCAGGCCTGTCTGTGTAAACCCCATTGTTGTTCCAGTCCACATGAACCCAAGGTGCAGGACAATCTGTGTACCCAGATCCTAGGCTGGCCCCGGAGCCCCGAGGATCAGCCTTTGTAGAATAGTAGAGTTTGCACATTCAGCTTTCAGGATGGCACCAGAAGTCAGAGGCTCTAGGCCAGTTTCCTTGACCCCAAGATCCAGACCAGCCATGGTGGCTCCAGGAACCACAAAGTCCCCGACAATCCTAAGCTTCAGATCAACGTCATGGACCCAGACTCCATGCTGGTATCTGGGAAAACATCTCAGCTCCCGAAAAACAATAGACCAGGCCTGTTCTAGCAGACCCAGGGTCCAGGCTCACCCAGAAAGCTCCAGTGCCTGGCCAATTCCGTGGACCAAGCCTCCAAAATTATCCCTATAGACCATGTCTCCAGTACCCATGGATTTAGGGTTCAGGCTCTACCACAGACCCAGTCACGAGGTTAGGTCACCTGTCAACCCATCCACAGGCCAGGTTGCCCAGGTGTTCTAACCGCAAGTCCCCCTTTGGATCACACCAGAGAGTCTGCCCAGAAACTCTGGAAGGGCTGACTGGAGAAGTACTCTCCAGACAAAACAAGTATGCAGAGACTGAAATAAGTCCCTATTTTTGCAAATACACAAAATCAATATAAGGCAGCAACACACATGGAAAACCAAGGTAATATAACACTACTAAAAGAAAACAGTGCAACAGTAGCTGACCCCAAAGAAATGAAGATATAGGAACTGGCTGACAAAAATTACAAAATAATTATTTTTAAGAAGGCTTAGAGAACATCAAGAAAATACAAAGAAATAATTTAATAATATCAAGAAAACAATAAAATACCAAAAGAAAATTAATAGAAAGATTAAAATTATGTAAGATAACCAAATGAATTTTGGAGGTGAAAATACATGGATTAAAATAAACATTCAATGGAGAACATCAACAGCAGAACTGGTTAAGCAGAAATAAGAATTTGTGAACTTGAAGAAAGGTTATTTGAAAATATATAGTCAAAGGAGAAAAAAGAAAAGGAATGAAAAAAGCTTATGGGAATGATGGGACAGCATCAAAAGAGCAAATGTTTAGTTTGTCAAGAAGATAAAAATAAAGGGGTATAATGCTTATCTAAAGAAACAATAGCAGAAAACTTTCAAATTTGGGAAAAAATATACATTTACTCAGGTACAGGAAGGTCAAAGGTCTCTAATCAGATTCAATCCAAATAAGACTATACAAACACACAATCAAAATATCAAAAAAAGAGAACAGTAGCAGATTAACATTTAAGAGAGTTCCAATAAGACTAGTAGTGAATTACTTAGAAAATACATTATAGGTCAGGAGAGAGTGGGGTGATATATTAGAAGCACTGATGGAAAAAAACTGACAACCAAGAACACTGTACCCAGCAAAGCTGCCCTTCAAAAATTAATGAGAAATAAAAGCTTTCCCAGGTAAACAAAAGCTGAAGGAGTTCATCATCACCAGATCTATCTTACAAGAAATGATAAAAGAGAGTTCCTTGAGCTGAAAGCAAAAAACAGTAATTTGGAGCACTAAACTATATTAGAGTATAAAATTCACTGGTAAAGTAAGTATACAGTCAAATAGAGAATCTCCTAATATTGTAACAGGGGTGTACAAATCACTTATATATTTAATGCAGAAGGTCACAAGTCCAAACTTTTAAAAACATTAATAACTACAATAAAAAAGTAAATTAGAAACACAGCTGCATTTTGTATATTTTGTACTCTGCCAACTATTTTGTTTAATTCTTATAATCTCTATGATGCCATGGATCTAAAATGTAGTCTGACATGTACTGATAGAGACAGGGTCTCACTCTGTCACCCAGGCTGGAGTGCAATGGTGTGATAATAACTCACTGTAACCGATAACTCCAAGCTCAAGCAATCCTCCCTGCAAACACACACTACTTACAATGTCTGGCAATTTTTTTTTAGAGATGGGGTCCCACTACGTTGCCCAGGCTGGTCTCAAACTTCTGGCCTCAAGTGATCCTCCTGCCTTGGCCTTTCAAAGAACTGGGGTTACAGGTGTGAGTCACAGTGCCTGGCCCTATTTCTCTTCTTTTCTTTTGAGTTGAAGTCTCACTCTGTCACCCAGCCTGGAGTGCAGGGGCATACTGCACAGTTACCACAGCCTTGACCTGCTGGGTTCAGGTGATCCTTCTGCCTCAGCCTTCTAAGTAGTTGGAGTTACTGGCACATGCTACTGTGCCTGGCTTATTTTTTGATTTATTGTAGTGATGAGATCTCACCAAGTTGTTCAGGCTGGTTTCAAACTAGTAAGCTCAGGCAATCTCTCGACTAAGCCTCTCAAAATGCTGGGATTACAGGCTGGGATTACAGGCCTGGCCCTATTTCTTAATAACTAACTTTGTTTGTTTTTTTAACTATTCTGGGCCTGTTGACTATTCTGCTATATAGGATTATTATCATCTTTCCTGAGCTATACATACTTAAATGTATATGAAAACATATACGCACAAATATATATGGTATCTGGGACATGTCGTAACTGGCAGTGCTAAATATTAGCTTGTTTCCTCTTATCCTCTATTTACTTCATATAATTGTTTTTATTTCCTAGTAGATTACATACTACTTTAGAAAATATACTATATCTTATTTTCCCTACATTTTCTCCATAGTGTCTGGCTGGGCACTATGCATGAAACAAAAGTTGAATTGAGAAATTCCTGAGATCCTGGCAATACCTATAGAAATGTCAGAGTTCTGTTACCTGATCTAAAGTCATATAGATATTAGTCAGGCTCCTTAACCTTTCAACCCACTATTCTCACTTAAAAATTGAAGACACTACTACTACAACATACAAATAAACACATGCATACAAGAATGCTTTCTGTTTGAGACCACGGTTATAAGATCAACTAAGATAAGAAGACATATAGAATTGTGCAAACTGTAAGATGTTATGCAAATTAATTCTGCTTGCTCTCTTCAGATAGTCTCAAATATACATAGTTCAATGTAATAAATCTATTTCCATTTAGTTATCTTCCATTGTATATTCCCTCTCAATGACAACCTACAAAAGAAATAGTCCCC
>NW_007245294.1:17937-25757 GCF_000164805.1 Carlito syrichta | reverse complement strand
ATGGCTAGGCTCCCGTGTCTTGGAGAACAAAAAGCCGGCCGGGCGCGGTGCCTCACACCCGTCATCTCAGCTCTTTGGGAGGCCGAGGCAAGAGGGCTGCCTGAGTCCAGGGATTCGGGACCCACCTGGGCACCTTGGCGATGCCTCGTCTCTGCAATAAACCAAAAACTAGCCGGGCGTGGCAGCCCGCGCCTGTAGTTGCAGCTCCTTGGGAGGCTGAGGCCGAAGGATCGCCTGAGCCCAGTAGGTCGAGGCTGCAAGTGGCCGTGAAACTCCGTCCAGGCCTGCAAGGCCCGTGAAACTCCGGCCTGGACGACAGAGTGAGACTCTGACTCGGAAAAAATCCCGTTGAAAAACTTGGTCTTGGTTGAGTGCGGTGACTCGCCTATAATCCGTGCACGGGCAGGAGGGTCACTTGAGGCCAGCCTGGACAATATATCTAGCATGAGGTCTCATCATTAGGGGGAAAAAAGTTAGCAAGGCGTGGCTCCTGCCGTCCCCACTACTCAGGAGGCGAGGGCAGAATGACCCGAGCCTGGGAGATCGAGGCTGTCACACCAGCCTAGGCGATGACAGAATGAAACTCCGACCAAAGGAGAAAAAGAAGAAAAGAAAAGAGAAGGAAGAACTTGGAATCTCAGCCCTTTGGGAGGCTGAGCCAGGGGTTGAGAAGTTGAAAATCCATCCTTGGCCTCCTGGTGTGCTTTGAAGGTGACAGTTATTTCTGGATGAGGCTTACTGCTCACTTTGTCATTTACAAGACTCTGTAAATGTTGATGACTTGCACTCATATCACTGTACAAATAAGTTTTCCTTTTCTGAAAGATGAGAGCGGCTACTGGTGATTTTCAGGGAAAGCATAACATTAAATTTTGTATCAGCCTTATTGAGACGTCATTCACATACATACAATTTACTCATTTAAAGTGTGCAATTCAGTAGTTCTCAGTATCTTCACAAAGTTGTGCAATCATTACTTCGATCTAAATCCAGAATATTTTCTTTTTTTTTCTTTCTTTTTTTTTGAGTTGGATTCTCACTCCTTCACCCAGGCCGGACACACGCTTACGGCTGGGCTCCGGCGATCCTTCCGCCCCAGCCTTCCAAGTGGCCAGAACTACAGGTACCCGCTACCACGCCCAGCTAATTTTTTGATTTATTGTAGAGCCGAGGTTTTGCCAAGTTGCCCGGGCTGGTCTCAAGCCTGCAGGCTCGGACCATCTTCTCGCCTCGGCCTCCCAAAGTGCTGGGATGACAGGCTGAGCTACTGGGCTGACCCAGAATTTTTTTTTTTTTTTTTGAGACAGAGTCTCACTCTGTCACCCAGACTGGAGTGCAGTGGCCGCTCCTGGCCACCGACCTGCTGGGCTCCGGCGATCCTTCCATCTCAGCCTTCCGAGTAGCCAGAATTACAGGCATGTGCTGCCACGCCCGGCTGATTTTTTTTTTTTATTTATTGTAGAGATGAGGTCTCACTGCCCAGGCGGGTCTCGAACCCACGGGCTCAGGCAATCCACTCACCTCAGCCTCCCAAAGGCGTGGGATTACAGGCTGAGCCACCGAGCCTGGCCAGAATGTTTTTACCAGAAAGAAACTGCATACCCATTAGCAGTTACTCCCCACTCTCCTCAACCTCTAACAACCACTAATATCTTTTCTGTTGCTGTGGATTTTCCTTTTCTGAATGTTTCATATAAGTGGAACCATACAGTATGTGGCCTTTTGTGTCTGGCCTCTTTCATGTAGCTTAATATTTCTAAGGTTCATCTATGTTGTGTCATATATCAGTATTTTATTTGGGTAAATAATAGTTAATTATATGGGTGCACTACATCATTGCTGCTATGAACATTCATGTACAAGTTTTTGTGTGAACATGTTTTTTGGGGGGTTTTTCTGAGTCAGAGTCTCACTCTGTCGTCCAAGCTGGAGGGCAGTGGCACACTCACGGCCAACACAGCCTCTACCTGCTGGGCTCCGGTGATCCTTCTGCTTCAGCCTTCCAAGTAGCAGGGACAGCAGGCATGCACTACCATGCCTGGCTGATTTTTTGATTTATTGTAAAGACAAGGTCTTACCAAGTTGCCAGGCTGCTCACGAACCCCTGGGCTCAGGCCATCTTCTCACCTCGGCCTCCCAAAGTGCTAGGATTACAGGTTTGAGCCACCGCACTTGGCCTGGACATGTTTTTAGTTCTCTTGAGTATACAACTAGGATTAAAATTGCCAAACCATGTGGTAGTCTATGGTTAACATCTACAGGGAATGCCAAACTGTTCCAAGGTGGTTGAAACATTTTACCTTCCCACAAGCAGTGTGTGAGTTCCAGTTTCTTTTTTTTTTTTTTGAGTTGGAGTCCCATTCTGTTGCCCAGGCTGGAGTGCATTGGCACACTCACAGCCACCGCAGCCTCGGCCTGCTGGGCTAGGTGATCCTTCCGTCTCAGCCTTCCAAGTAGCTGGAATTACAGGCATGTGCCACCACACCTGGCTAATTTTTTAATTTATTGTAGAGATGAGATCTCACCAAGTTACCCAGGCGGATCTTGAACGCATGGGCTCAGGCAATCCTCTCACCTCGGCCTCCCAAAGTGCTGGGATTATAGGCATGAGCCATCGCGTCTGGCTGCGAGTTCCAATTTCTTTATGCCCTTACCAAAATTTATTTCTTGTCTTCTGTATTATAACTGTCCTAGTGGTTGTGAAGTGGTATCTCATTGTGGTTTTGATGACTAACAACTAATCATGCTGAGTATCTTTTTTTTTTTTTTAAAGAAGCAGGGTCTTGCAGGGTACAGCTCACTGCAGCCTAAACCTCCTGGGCTCAAGCGGTGCTCCTGCCTCAACCTCCTGAGTAGCTGTTACTACAGGTGTGTACCACCATGCCCAGCTAATTTTATATTTTGAGTTGGAATCTCACTCTGTCATCCATGCTGGAATTCAGTGGCATGCTCATGGCCACCGCAGCCTCCACCTGCTGGGCTCAGGTAATCCTTCTGCCTCTGGTCCAAGTAGCTGGAACTGCAGGCACATGTCACCACACCCGGCTAATTTTTTAAAATTTATTGCAAAGATGAGGTCTCATCAAGTTGCCCGGGCTGGTCTCGAACTCATGAGCTCAGGTAATCATCTCACCTTGGCCTTCCAAAGTGCTGGGATTATAGGCGTGAGCCACTGCACCTGACCAATTTTTTTATGTTTTGTAGAGACAAAGACTTGCTATGTTCCCCTCATGCATTCCTCCCACGTCGGCCTCCCAAAGTGCTGGGATTATAGGTATGAGCCACTGTGCCTGACTTCTTTTCATGTTTTTATTGGCCACTTCTTTTTTTAATTTTTCTTTTGCGGAGACTCATACTCTGACCTGTTCCATCACCATATTGGCCACTTCTATTTCTTCTTGGAGAAATGTCTATTCAGATCCCTTAGTTATTTTGGGGTTTTTTTTG
Organism: Carlito syrichta; assembly: GCF_000164805.1. Lineage (NCBI taxonomy): Eukaryota > Metazoa > Chordata > Mammalia > Primates > Tarsiidae > Carlito > Carlito syrichta. The sequence continues at coordinate 22,310 of NW_007245294.1, read as the reverse complement.
GTGCCCCCATTTGCCCAGGCAGATTCCCACTATTGCCAGTTCCGCTTCCCCACCCACTCCTGGCAGTTTACCACTACTGCCAATCCTTATAGTATTGTGATAATTGTTCAAGGTCCACTTATGAGTGAAAACGTGTGATACTCAGTTCTTCGTTTCTATGAAAGATCACTCAGTCTTAACTAATGGGGTTACTTGTCTCTTTTCATTGAGTTGTATGTAAGACTTCTTTTTTTTGGGGGGGGGGTCAGATTGTCTCTCTGTCACCCAGATGGAGTCCACCAGCCACCGAACCCTCGACCTGCTGGCCTCAAGCTATCCCTCTGCGTCAGCCTTCCAAGTAGCAGGAACTACAGGTGTGTGCTACCACGCCTGGCTAATTTTTAATTTATTTCAGAGATGAAGTCTTGCCAAGTTGCCCAGGCTGGTCTCGAACATGCAGGCTCAGTCAATCCACTCACCTTGGCCTCCCAGAGTACTGGGGTTACAGGCTGAACCACGGAGCCTGGCCAGACTATGTATTCTGGATACAGGTCTCTTCTTAAATGATTTGCAGATATTTTCTTCTACAGGGTACATAGCTCACTGCAATCTCAAAACCCTTGGCTCAGGTGATCCTTCTGCCTCAGCCTCTCTAGTAGGTAGGACCACAGGCACGTGCTATCAGGGCTGGATAATTTTTATTTTTTTAGGACCTTACTATGTTGCTCAGGCTGGTTTCAGACTCCTGGCCTCAAGCAATCCTTCCACCTTGGTCTTTGGAAGCCCTGGGATTACAGGAGTGAGCAACTGCACCTGGATTTTTCATTTTTTCATGATGGTATTGTTTGCAACATAAAGATGTTTCAGGTTGATGAAGTCACAGTTGTTTGTTGTTGGTGCTGTTGCAAGTGTTTTGAGTGTCACGTTTAAGGCTGCTTTCCCTAACCTAAGATGGTGAATATTTGCACTTTTTTCCCCTAATGGTTTAATACTTTAAACTCTTACTTTTAAGCCCATAATCCATTTTGAGTTAATTTTTGTGTGTAATTAGTGGTCCAAATTCATTTCTTTGTATGTGGATATTTAGCTGTCCTTCCACTACTTGTTGAAAAGACTATTTCTGACTGGGCGCAGTGGCTCACACCTGTAATACCAGCACTTTGGGAGGTGGAGGCAAGAGGATTGCCTGAGCCCATGGGACTCAGTCTCAGTTTGAAACTGGCCTGGGCAACATGATGAGACCAAAAAATTAGATGGGCATGGTGGCGCACGCCTGTAGTTCCAGCTACTTGGGTGGCTGAGGTGGAAGGATCTCCTGAGCCCAGCAGGTCAAGGCTGCAGTGACTGTGACCGTGCCACTGCACTCCAGTCTGGGTGAAAGAGTAAGACTCCAATTCGAAAAGAAAAGAAATTTCCCTGTCTCCATTTAATTGCACCCTTGTCAAAAATCAATTGATCAAAAATCAAGGGTTTATTTCTGGACTTTTAATACTATTCCATTGAGCTAAGTGTCTGTCCTTATGCAAGGATCACACTGTCTTCATTATTGTGGTTTTTTAGTAATTTTTAAGCCAAGCACTGTGACTCATATCTGTAATCCCAGCACTTTGGGAGACTGAGGTGAGAGCATTGCTTGACCCCAGGTGTTTGAGACCAACCCAGGCAACGTAGCAAGACCTTGTTTCTGTACAAAAATTTAAAAATTTACCAGGGGCCAGGCTCACACCTGTAACCCCAGCACTTTGGGAGGTAGAGGTGAGAGGATTGCCTGAGCTCAGGGGTTCAAGACCAGCCTGGACAACTTGGTGAGACCCAAGTCTCTTTTGATCTCTACAACAAATCAAACAATTAGCGGGGCATAGTGGCTCATGCCTATAATCCCAGCACTTTGGGAGGCAGAGGTGAAAGGATTGCCTGAGTCCACGGGTTTGAGATAAGCCTGGGAAACTTGGCAAGACCTTATCTCTAAAAACATATCAAGAAAAATTAGCTGGGCATATGCCTGTACTTCCAGCTACTTGGAAGGCTGTGGCCAAAGGATCGCCTGAGCCCAGCAGTTTGAGGCTGCGGTGGCTGTGAGCATGCCACTGTACTCCAGCCTGGGTGATAGAGTGAGACTCCAACTCAAAAAAAAAAAAATTAGCTAGGTGTTGTGGCATATGCCTGTACTCCCAGTGACTTGGGAAGCTGAGGTAGAACGACTGTCTGTCCCCAGGAGGTCCAGGCTGTGGTGAGCTATGATGGTGCCACTGTTCTCCAACCTGGGTGACAGCATGAGACTCCAACTCAAAAAAAAAACAATCTGCCGGGCACGGTGGCTCATGCCTATAATTCCAGCACTTTGGGAGGCCAAGGTGAGAGGATTGCCTGAACCCACGGGTTCGAGACTAGCTTGGGCAACTTAGCAAGATCTCATCTCTACAATAAATCAAAAAATCAGCTGGATGTGGTGGCGCATGCCTGTAGTTCCAGCTACTTTGAAGGCTGAGGCAGGAGGATCGCCTGAGCCCAGCAGGTCGAGGCTGCAGTGGCTGTGAGTGTGCCCCTGCCCACCAGCCTGGGTGACAGAGTGAGACTCTGACTCAAAAAAAAAAAAAAAAGATAACGTCGGAGAAAGCATTCATGAGCTTGGGTATGGTGACAACTATTTAGATATAATGCCAATGGCTCAGTCCATGGAAGAAATAACTGATAAGCTAGGCTTCACTAAAGTTGAAAATGGCTGGTGCCAAAGACAATATCAAGGGAATAAGACAAGTTACAAAGAGAAAAAATATCTGCAAAAGACATTTCTAATAAAATACTGTTTTCCAAAAATATACAAAGAACTCTTGAAACCCAACAATATGAAAATGAACGATTCACCAGGCGCAGTGCCTTATGCCTGTCGTCCCTGCGCTTTGGGAAGTGGAAGATAGAGGACTGCCTGAGCCCAGGGATTGGAGACCACTCTGGGCAACTTGGCAGGACCTCGTCTCTACAATAAATTAAAAACTCAGCTTGGTGTGGTGGCACATACCTGTAATTACAACTACTCGGAAGGCTGAGGTGGAAGGAGTGCTTGAACCCAGCAGGTCAGTTTGCAGTGGCCCTGAGTGTGCCACCGCACTCCAACCTGGGCAAGAGAGTGAGAATGTGACTCGAAATAAGGTTTATCTTTTCTGATATTACTGTAGCCACCACTGCTCCCTTAAGGTTGCTGAATATATGGTATATCCTTTTCCATCCTTTTACTTGCCATCTGTTTGTATCTTTGAATCTAAAATGTATATAGCACATAATTGGGACTTGTTTTCTTATCCAGTCTGACAAATTCTACCTTTAACTTATTGCATTCCCTCACTTTTTTTTTTTTCTGCGTCAGAGTCTCACTCTGTCGCTCAGGCTGAAGTGCAGTGGCACGCTCACAGCCATGGCTGCCTTGACCTGCTGGGCTCAGGCGATCCTTCCACCTCAGCCTTCCAAGTAACTGGAATTACAGGTGTACACCACCGTGCCCGGCTAATTTTTAAAAAAATTTTTATTGTAGAGATGAGGTCTTGCCAAGTTGCCCAGGCTGGTCTTGAACCCCCAGACTCAGGCAGTCTTCTCACCTCGACCTCCCAAAGTGCTGGGATTACAGGCATGAACCACCGCGCCTGTTCTGAATTCATTCACTTTTAATGTTTTTCATATGATTGGATTTATAGCTGCCATTTTACTCCTTGCTTTCTACATACTTCATGTCTTTTTTTGTCCTATGTTACTCTTTTCCTTCTTTGCATTGAGTATTTTCTAGTGGATGATTTTCATTCTTTCAATGACTTTTTAAATATATTTTGAATTGTTTTCTTATTAATTGTCAAGGGCTTGTATTTTACTTTTTAACTTACCAGACACTATCTCAAATGTATTCTAACTTAATTCCAATAGGATACAGCAGCATCACCCTATAACTCTCTCCCTCCCCTTTGATGATTTTTTTTGGTCATACTTATTACATCTATATATATTACCAAACAATAATTGTTATAATTATACATAAATGTTGCCTTTTAAAGAAGCTAAGACAAGAAAAGCAAGCAAGCACATATTTATATTTTATTATATTAAATTTTGTATTTGCCGTTTGCAATTCTCATCGTTTCCTCCATCTGGGATCCAACACAGCTTTACCCCTACCTGCCTCCTTTAGTCAAGTTTTTAAATACATGTATCTGTTATGGGTCCGACGTTATATTCATGTAATTGCTTTCTAAATCAGGTAAGGAGAGAAAGGAGGAAAATATGCAATTATATTCACTTTTTTTTTTTTTGGAGTTGAAGTCTCACTGTCACCCAGACGAGTTCAGTGGCCGCTCCCGGCCACCACAGCCTCGACCTGCTGGGCTCCGGCGATCCTTCCGCCTCAGCCG
>NW_007245294.1:15389-17917 GCF_000164805.1 Carlito syrichta | reverse complement strand
TCTCGCCAAGTTGCCCAGGCGGGTCTCGAACCCGCGGGCTCAGGCAATCCACTCATCTCGGCCTCCCAAAGCACTGAGATTACAGGCTGAGCCACCGAGCCCGGCCTCTATTCATTTCTTAAAAATATTATTAAACAAAGATTAATGAACTAAAATATTCTGTAGAGACATGGTCTCACTATGCTGTCCAGGCTGGTCTCAAACTCCTGGCCTCAAGCCATCCTCCCACTCAGCCTCCCAAAGTGCTGGGATTACAAGTGTGAGCTACTACTCCCGGCCTCTACTCACTTTTATAATTATGCACATGATTACCTTGACCACTGTTCTTTTGTGTGTGTGTCTTTTTCATGTAGATTTGATTTACTGTCTGGGGTCACTTGCTTTCATCTTGAAGAATTTTCTTTGATATTCTTGTAAAGCAGTTCTGCTCACAGCAAATTCTATCAATTGTTGCTTCTCTGGCAATGTCTTAATTTTGTCTCCATAAAATTAAAAGATACTTTAGTGTGTTACTTATCTCAACTCTTAACTTGTCAGGGGCTGTAACCAGGACCTAGTATCAGCTCCTGTCACCTTTGTCTCAAATTTTAAAAAGTAGAAGACAAGATAGTTTTGCTGTATATTGGATTCTTGGTTGACGTGTTTTTATTGTTTGTTTTCAGCACTTTGTGTTTTTCTTTTCTTTCTTTCTTTTTTTTTGAGTTGAGCTCTTACTCTGTCGCCCAGACTGGAGTGCAGTAACATGATCACAGCTCATTGCAACCTCAAACTCCTGGATTCAAGTGATCTTCTGCCTCAGTCTCCTGTGTAGCTAGAACTACAGGTACATGCCGCCATGCCTGGCTAATTTTTTATATTTGTAGAGACAAAAGATCTCACTACGTTGCCCAACTGGTCTAGAATTCCTGGGATCAAACAATCCTACCTCCACCTTCCAAAGTGCCAAGATTATAGGCATAAACCACCTCACCCAGTCTCATTTCAGCACTTTGAATATGTCAGATTACTGCTTTTTGGCCTCCAATGTTTCTGATGAGAAGTTAGCTAGTAATCTTATTGAGGTTCCCTTGTGTATGAGTCATTTGTCTCTAGGTGATTTCAATTCTGTCTTTGTTTACCAGCATTTTGCTCATGTGTTTAGGTATGTAACTCTTTGCATTATCCTACTTAGAGTTTGCTGAGTTTTTTGGATGTTTGTTGACTTTAAACTTGTTCATCAAATTTGGGAGGTTTTCAGTTATTTCTTCAGATGTTTATTCTGTTCATTTCTCTCTCTTCCACCCTTCTGGTATTCCCTTTATGTACAAGTTGGTGCACATAGGGGTGTCCCACATTTCTCTGAGGCTCTGTTCATTTTTTTCCCCTACGCCTGTCACCACTCCACTGACATTGTGAACTTTATCTCCAAGTCATCTCTGTGTACTTTCTTCACTCCTGTCTCGTAGACATTTTTTTTTTTTGAGCTGGAGTCTCACTCTGTCACCCAGGCTGGAGTGCAGTGGCACACCCATGGCCACCTGCTGGACTCAGGTGATCCTTCCACCTCAGCCTTCCAAGTAGCTGGGACTACAGGAGTGTACCACCGCGCCCAACTAATTTTTTTAAAAAATTTATTGTAGAGATGAGGTCTCACCAAGTTGTTCAGGTTGATCTAGAACTCTGCGAAATTCTCTCACCTTGGCCTCCCAAAGTGCGGGGATTATAGGTGTGAGCCACCACGTCCGTCCACATACACTTTTTTTACATTATAGTTCCCCGGTCTCACTCCCACACTACAGATAATGACATATAGCAGTTTGAGCTTTAATCTATTTTGCCTTTGAATATAATTGCTTTTCTTTGATTTTAAACTAATATAAAACTTAATGTCATATGTTTCCCAATAAGCACAAAAAGGGAAGCTCATTTAGTGATGCCAAGACAGGTATCCCTGCTTTATATGCATAATATCTTCTGGTTATTCTGAAATGCCCTTCCTGGGCAGTCCCCAACAGCCCAGCCTGACTTGCACTCTGCTTCTCTAGGAACTGTTTGCAAACTCACCTCTGTACCCAGGCTGTTAGGTGCCTGTTCTCTTTGCTCTCTCTCTTCCTCCGTCCTGCTCTACACTTTCGTATTCTGGTTACAGCACATACTGCATAGTATCAGGGTACTTGGTTTTCTTGTCTGCACGTTTATAAGGCGGAACTGTGATTTGTTTGTCTTTGTGTCCCCTGTACCTAGCACCTAGTAGGTGTTTGATAATATCTGTTGGCACTGAACAATACCACGTTGTTTCATTGTTTCATTCTGTAAGGCTAGGGTAATAAAAATACTTGATAAGAATTTCCTATGGTTGGATTAATTATTTAACTCTTAAAATGTAAAGTAGCACAATGTTAATATGTATGTGTGTGTGTGTATATATATATATATATATATATATATATATATATATTTTTTTTTTTTTTTAAGTGAAACAAGGGCAGGCGCAGTGGCTCAAGCCTGTCATCCCAGCCCTTTAGGAGGCCGGGGCAAGAGGATTGCCG
>NW_007245294.1:12904-15190 GCF_000164805.1 Carlito syrichta | reverse complement strand
GTCAAGGCTGCGGTGGCCGGGAGCGGCCACTGCACTCCAGTCTGGGCGACAGAGTGAGACTCCAACTCAAAAAAATAAATAAATTAAAACAAAAAAAATCACAAAATTAGCTGGGTGTGGTGGTGCGTACCTGTAGTTCTAGCTACTTGGAAGGATCGCCGGAGACGATTGTAGAGACAAGGTCTCACCATGTTGCTCAGGCTGGTCTTGAGCCACTGGACTGAGGCAATCCTTCTCCACTGCCCAAAGTGCTGGGATTACAGGCATGAGCCACTGCGCCCGGCGGAGATAATGAACTCTTACAGTTAATTGGTGCCAGTGATTATGCACTCTCTTTTCTTTCAGGAAAGTTACAATCCAGATGTGATGTGCTGTGATAATGTCAGAACACACACTAAGAAAAGATGTAAAGTCATGCCCACTGTGCATCAGTAAATTATAAAGAATAATTGTAATAGCATGTGAGTACTACCTCCTCTTTGAGAAACAGAAGAACTCACTTGTGTCTGGCTACATTAAAAGGCACAAAGTTGACTAATGAAATGTGTTGAAAGAGTGTGCGCCAAGTACACTGTCACTAACAACAACCATAAAATGTGAGCTACCCTCCCATTTGAAAAGGCAAAAGTGTTTTTTTATTTATTTTTATTTTATTTTATTTTTTGAGTCGGAGTCTCCCTCTGTCGCTCACGCTGGAGTGCAGTGACAAGCTCCCGGCCACCACAGCCTCGACCTGCTGGGCTCCAGCGATCCTTCCGCTTCAGCCTTCCAAGTAACTGGAGCTACAGCTGATTTTTTTTGTTGGAGAGACGAGATCTTGCCATGTTGCCCAGGCTGGTCTTACACCCGCGGGCTCAGACAGTCCTCTCGCCTCTGCCTCCCAAACTGCCGGGAGCCCCCGCGCCGGCTCAAAGATGTTCTTAAGGATGGTGTATCCAGTTGGAAACGTGAACCTCTTCTAACCAAGGCTCCCTGCTGCAGCTCTTGATCCACCTCCACACTGGTCTCCTTCAGCAGTCCAGCTCTCCCCCACGGCCTACTCCGAGTAAACTCCTCACCCACAAAGTTGCTGACTCTTCCTGCCCCCAGGGAAGGCTAGCTCCTTGTCTCCACCCCGTGTCTTTCCTAGTGAACTCACGTCTTTTCATATTGCATTTCCACTGAACTTGAGCTAAACTAGATCGTATCCTATTCTGGTCCGCAGAGAAGTCAGGGGGCGAAGTGGAGCTCATGGTCTGCAGTGATTTGAGGCTGCCTGATCCCATGCACAATGTCAAGGGGAACAGCCCGCCAGAGACAGCGCCGCCTGTTACTTCACCTGCACGCTGTGCTTCTAACTCTGTGACTTAAACACAAGGCACTTGACGGAGGCGGTGTGGTGTGGCTTCCTCTTCTGAATAATAACAAATTAGGAAGCAGCCTATAATTAAATCCTCCCCGGCCTCCAGTCACTGAGCTTTCCAAAACAAGGCTACCATCTTCACTCAGTGCCTCAAGAGTCTTACTTTGTAAGTGCTTTCTGGTACTTAGAAAATGGGTACGTGTCACTAGCAAATGTTAAACTAACCCATGGCTTATGTACCGCTAGATACTAAAGTTAATCTTAGTTCCATAGGAAGGAACCTCGCACACCCTAAGAAGAAGCAGACCTTTATTTTCTGTTTTCCTTGTCAGCTGACAACTGACCTGAAAAGTCAGTGCAGCTGAATGAGCAGTTCATCTGCTCGAGTCAAACACGGCCTTGGGTGAGTGGCTCTCATTTTACCCACCGTGAAATCTTTCAACCAGGCTCGCGGGATGGTAGAATTTTTTTATTTTTATTTTTAGAGATGAGGTCTCTCCAAGTTGCCCAGGCTGGTCTCGAACCTGCGGGCTCAGGCAATCCACTCACCTCGGCCTCGCAAAATGCTGGGATTACAGGCTGAGCCATCGAGCCCGGCTGGTAGAATTTATTAACGGAAGTTTCTCTGTATCATTTATGTCATTCTTTTCAAACTTCAGCGTGCAAACAAATTAAGTGGGGATTTTATTAAAATGCAGATTCTGACTTAGAAGATCTAGGATTGGGACCCAGATTCTGCATTTCAAACCAATGTTTAGGTGCTGATGTTACAGGTTTATCAGTTACAGATTGAGAGAGAAAAGATCTAGGCTAGCCGGGCTCAGTGGCTCAGCCTGTAATCCCGCGTCTTGGGAGGCTGAGGTGAGTGGATTGCCTGAGCCCGCGGGTTCGAGACCCACCTGGGCAGCTTGGTGAGACCTCATCTCTACAATAAATAAAAAAAT
>NW_007245294.1:2992-12884 GCF_000164805.1 Carlito syrichta | reverse complement strand
GTTCCAGCTACTGGAAGGCTGAGGCGGAAGGATTGCCAGAGCCCAGCAGGTTGAGGCTGCAGTGGCCGGGAGTGGCCACTGCACTCCAGTCTGGCTGAGAGAGTGAGACTCCACCTCAAAAACAAAAAACAAAAACAAACAAACAAAAAACAAAAATCTAGGCTATCTGCTGCATTTTACAAATGAAGTTCAGAGAAGTGAAACAACTTAGTGATTTCATAGTTGTTATGATGCTTTTTTTTTCATTTGTTAGCATACTTTTTTTTTGGAGTCAGGGTCTCATTCTGTTGCTAGGCTGGAGTGCAGTGGCACAGTCTTGACTTACAGCGGGCTTAACCTCCTGGACTCAGGAGATCCTCCAGCCTCAGCCTACCAAGTAGCTGGGACTACAGGTGTGGGCCACCATACCCAGCTAGTTTTTTATTTTTAAAAAAACTAAAGACAAGATCTCACTATGTTGCCAAGAATGATCTTGGACTCCTGGACTCATACAATCCTCCCACCTTGGTCTCATGAAGTGCTGAGATTTCAGACGTGAGTCACTGCGCCTGGTCAAGTTAGTATAAGTTTTAAATAGCATGAATTTGAAAGAGGGACTGATTTCCAGTGGATAAATAAACAGTAACTTAACAAAATGTTTTGTTTAGGTTTTTTTTCCATAATCTAATCACACACTAACAGAGTATGCTAGATTTATTAGATCGCTTTAACCCACAAGAATTTGTTCTTATCACAATCAGTTACCAGCCTCACTGTATTCCACAGGTGCATGATAGTGTACTGAGATCATGTCATAATATACTCATTCCTTCTCATTCTGCAACCTTTTATTTAATTTTGTGTTTTAACTCAAACAGTTCCAAAGGTTCTAGTTATGTTCAGCAAGGTACTATTCAATATCAGGGTAGATTATTCCAGCTCCTTTCTCCTTCTTATAATTGGGAGGCAAGCTTGCGATAAGAAGATAGACATGGAATGTCTTTATCTACTTTCCTACTCAGTACATTTTTTTTTTTTTTTAGTCAGAGTCTCACTCTGTCACCCAGGCTAGAATGCAGTGGCACGCTCACAGCCAACACAGCCTCAACCTGCTGGGCTCAGGTGATCCTTCTGCCTCAGCCTTCCAAGTAGCTGGAACCACAGGCACGCATCACCACACCCAGCTAATTTTTTGATTTATTGTAAAGACAAAGTCTTGCCATGTTGCCCAGGCTGGTCTCAAACCCGTGGGCTCAGGCAGTCCTCTCACCTCCACTTCCCAAAGTGCTGGGATTACAGACATGAGGCCCCGTGTTCGACTTCTTTTTTGTCCTTTTAGTAGAATTTTAAAACTTTTAAAGCAATAGGAAATATTTGAAAATATATGTATTAATTATTGGGCCTCTGGTCTCTCTATTGCTCTAAGAAAGCAAGTAGTGAGTCACTAGAAAATTTCCAAATAGGCCAGGCATGGTGGCTCACACCTATAATCCCAGCACTTTGGGAGGCCGAGGTGAGAAGATTACCTGAGCCCTCGGGTTCAAGACCAGCCTGGGCAACTTGGCAAGACCGCATCTCTACAATTAAAAAAAAAAATTAGCCAGGTATGATGGTACACGCCTATAGTCCCAGCTACTTGGAAGGCTGAGGTGGAAGGATCGGCTGAGCCAGCAGATCAAGCCTGTGGTGGGCAGTAGCATGCCACTGCCCTCCAGCCTGGGTGACCAAGTGAGACTACAACTCTATCAAAAAAAAAAAAAAAAAAGAAATTTCCAAATGAAAGGAGGTGCTTCTCCCCTAGAGCCTCTTATCCTGAGCAGTCTAAGATTGCTAAGATATTTCTTTTTTTTTTTGAGTTAGAGTTTCACTCTGTCGCCCAGACTGGAGTGCAGTGGCCGCTCCCGTCCTCCGCAGCCTTGGCCTGCTGGGTTCCAGTGATCTTTCCGCCTCAGCCTTCCAAGTAGCTGGAACTACAGACGCGTGCTACCACGCCCGGCTCATTTTGATTTACTGTAGAGATGAGGTCTTGCCAAGTTGCCCAGGTGGGTCTCGAACTTGTGAGCTCAGGCAATCCACTCACCTCAGCCTCCCAAAGGCACGAGATTACAGGCTGAGCCACCGAGCCTGGCTTGCTAAAATATTTCTAAGATATAACACCAGCTGCACAAACTACAAAGTAAAAAAAATAAGTAAATCAGATTTCATCAAAATGTAAAATGCTGGTCCTTCAAAGAACACCATCCTGAAGGTGAAAAGTCATCCTAAGAATGAGAGAAAATGTTTGCAGTGTACTCGGGAAACTAAGACAGGAGGTTGATTCAACTAAAAAAGAAAGAAAGAAATTCAGAGAGAGGAGTAAAAATTATAGCTAGGGTGGAGTATTTAGAAAATTTTCTGATAGTTATTATCTTAGAAGATAAGTGTGGTATGAAGTAAAAGCAGTTTCTTTTAACTGGAAAGAAGTTTTATCAGGACTAACCAAGAAAATCCTTTGTTAACTTATAATAGTAGTCAGAATGTAATTTTAAAGAGAGCTAAGATCCTGTGGCAATTTTACATGAGACAGGTCACAGACTGCTATTTAGCTTTTCTTTTTTCTTTTTTTGAGTTGGTGTCTCACTCTGTCTCCCAGGCTGGAGTGCAGTGGCACACTCGTGGCCACCCAGCATCGACCTGCTGGGCTCCAGTGATCCTTCTGCCTCAGCCTTCAAGGGAGCTGGAATTACAGGCATGCACTATCACGCCCAGCTAATTGTTGATTTATTGTAGAGACGAGGTCTTGCCAAGTTGCCCAGCCTGGTCTCGAACCTGTGGGCTCAGGCAATCCACTCACCTCGGCCTCCCAAAATGCTGGGATTACAGGCTGAGCCATGCTGTTTAGCTTTTCAAGGTCTGCTTTTCTCACTGAAAAATGAGAGGATTGATGATCTCTAAGACCCATTCTAGTCTGAGAATGTCAAATCAGGGGATTCCTTGAATACTTTTGGTTTGAAAAATTTTCTAGATTGTCCGCTTCATGTATAAAATTTCCTCAGCACCTAGCACAGTCTGTGGCATTTGATATTTATTTGTTGATATTAGGAATCTCCAATCAGCTTTTTTTCACTTTTTTTGGTGGGGGAGTTGGTCGGAGTCTTACTCTGTTGTCCAGGCTGGAGTGCAGTGGCAATCCTTCCCTCTTGGTCTTCCAAGTATCTGGGACCACAGGTGCGCCAGAAGGCCTGGCTAATGTTCGCTTTCATTTATGTCTGTTGAGGGTTTGCTATGTAATCGTCCCATGCTGGATATGAAGGTATAAAAAGTGTCAGGATTTATTGAAAAACATGTGATAAAGGCCAAGAAAATTCCATAAAGGGAAAGAATAGTGTATAGCCACATACAAAGGAGTGAAGTTGGACCTAACAAAATAAATGTAGCGTATATTTTTCTTAAATTTTACTTTACATTCGTAAAATAAAGAGCAAAACATTAAAATGAACAAAAATCCAGCATGCATTAAACAATGTAGCTATTATTTGAAGACAGCTATTATTTGATCAAATAAAATAAAATGAATATTTTCTTTAAGGACTAGTGTCTTATTAATTCTACACCAGAAAAGTAAAAATCCTCAACTAAAATGTTTCCAAAAGATGTTTAAAATGTATCATTTCTTGCTAAAATGTAAAGTATATTCAGTTTTACTTAAAAATATGCAATATTTTAGTGTTGTAGTGGTTCAATAACAGAATTCAAGTAAAAGATGCCAAGAAGACATAACAAACTCTACTGGAATAATAGCAAAATATTCACAATTTTCATTTTACTTATTGCAATCCAAAAACACCTTTCCTATACCGTGGATTTTCTTTTTTTGTAAATAAAAGCAATCATTTGACAAAGTAGTAACTGGTAAAACAAAGATTCTGTTGAGCTTTTGCCAAGCAATGCAGTTCATCTAATGAGCAATTAATAAATGTCCAGAGTTGTGCCAGGTGCTTAGAGTATCTAGAAGAATATGTGAGCTGGGTTCGATGGCTCAGCCTGTCATCCCACGCCTTGGGAGGCCGAGGTGAGTGGATTGCCTGAGCTCGAGGGTTCAAGACCCGCCTGGGCAACTTGGGGCAAGACCTCATCTCTACAATAAATCAAAAGTTAGCCAGGCATGGTAGCGCGCGCCTGTAGTTCCAGCTACTTGGAAGGCTGAGGCAGAGCCCAGCAGGTCCAGGCTGCGGTGGCCGGGATGGACCACTGCACTCCAGTCTGGGTGACAGTGAGACTCCAGCTCAAAAAAAAAAAAAGAAGAATATGTGATCTCCTTTTTCATGGCACTTGTATTCTATTTACCCACCACACCCAGCTAACGTTTTTATTTATTGTAGAAACAAGGTCTCTCCAAGTTTCCTGGGCTGGTCTCGAACCCCCGGGGATCAGGCAGCCCCCTCACCTCGGCCTCCTAAATGCTGGGATGATAGGTGTGAACCACCACACCAGGCCTTATTTTTAAATTAAATTAAAAATTTTTTTGAGTGGGAACTCCCTCTGTTGCCCAGGCTGGAGTGCAATGGCATGCTCATGGCCACCATGGCCTCGACCCGCTGGGCTCAGGTGATGCTCTCACCTCGGCCTCCAAAAGTGCTGGATTGCAAACTTGAGCCACCGCGCCTGGCCTTATTTTTTTAATTTAATTTTTTTTTTGAGTGGGAGTCTCCCTCTGTCGCCCGGGCTGGAGTGCAGGCTCAGGCAATCCTTCTGCATCAGCCTTCTAAGAAACCAGAACTACATGTGCACACCACCACACCAGACTAATATTTTGATTTATTGTAGAGACGACATCTCACCATTTTGCCCAGGCTGGTCTAGAACCCCTGGCCCAGGCAGTCCTCTCACATCAGCCTCCCAAAGTGCATGAGCCACCACACCCAACTCAGATGCTACTCTTATGCCTACACAAGGCAGCTCTTTGGTGAAGACAAGGATTGGTCCCCCCAAGTGGTTTTCCATCCCCGATTTAGTGAGAAATGAGTGATGGTGAGTTGAGCTACAGTATTCTCTGCCAGGAAAAATTAGAAACAGGAATTTGGAGTTACTTTTATGTCTGTATGAGCATCTCAAAATACGTGTCAACAGGAAGTTTTGGTTTAACTTAGTTTTAACCAAAACTAATACCCATGTGGCAGAAGTGTGGTGAGGTAAAATGAAGAATGAATCTACAAGTAAAACAATAAATACTGGTCGAGGATGTGGAGAAATTGGGCCCTAATGCATTGCAGGCGGGCATGTGAAATGGTGCACCTGCTTTGTGGGAAACGTTTGTGTCAAATGGCAGATTTACTTTTGGGTAAAAAGACTGGAACCCTTTCTCCAGTGTGGGCCCAACTCAGTCATATGGTTTACGCTCCAGGACTACTAGCCAGACGACAGTTGAACCTCATCAGCTGAAGTTAAGGCCACGTTCTGGCTTACCTATTTTTACCCTCATGTACCCTGCTGTAAAGGAGTAGGTAGTAAATAGTTTAGACTTTGAGGGCTGTTTGATATATATTTTGACTACACAACTCTGCCATTACAGCATGAAAACAATCAAAGTCAACAGATAAAAGATGGGCTTTCCCGTGTTACTATATAATTTTATTTGCCAAGCAGGCAGTGGATGGGTGTCATTTGATTCCTGGCCACCATTTGCCAACTCCGAATCTGGATGCCAACAGTGCTGAGGACACTGAATATAAAACATAGGACAATGAACCAGACACATACTCAAAGGAAAGTTCATAACCTTAAAAATTCATTTTTAAATGTGAATGAATTAAGAAAATATGACTATAAATTACATTAAATAGATTACATAAAGCAAAAAAATAAGAAAACAAAGAGTAACAAGGGGAATAAAATAGTTGAACAAGGATTATAATAGCAAAAAGAGTTAAGACGACTTGAAAGAGTTTTTAAAACCTCAAGAGAATAAATCACAAGAAGCCTAAGACAATATGGATAAAATATAAATTAAAAATTTAGAATTTTTTTTTTTTTGGAGTCTCACTCTGTCGCCCAGTGCCTCAACCTGCTGGGCTCCGGAGATGCTTACAAATAGCTGGATCTATAGGCACGTGCTACCACGCCTGGCTAATTTTTTGATTTATTGTGTAGATGAGGTCTCACCAAGTTGCCGAGGCGGCTCTCAAACCCACAGGCTCAGGCAATCCACTCACCTCAGCCTCCCAAAGTGCGGGATTACAGGATGAGCCACCAAGCCCAGCCAAACATTTAGAAATTAAAAAGATAATCCATATACCTTTTTCTTTGTTTCACATGATAGCAAAGGGTCCAAATCTTTCCATGTTTTTAAGGTTCTTGCTATGTCGTGACAGAAAACAAACAAAGAGATTATGTGAAAGTGACATACAGCATGTAGTAATATAGGATCAAAACAGATTCAAGCATTCTAAATATAAAATTATAATTAGATGGAGAAACCTGATGAAGGAGACAAGGACATAAGCTGACAAGGACTTTATGTCCCAAACACACAAGCTTGACAAGGTCCTGGTGTTCCTGGCCTGGCTCCAACAGGAGCTCACCAGTACTTCCTTCTTTGATGTTTGCCCCTGGGAGCGTTGGTTTGCTAGAAATCAGTTAGTGTGACCTCTAGTCTGCGTAGTCTGGATGTGGCCTGCCTTGATCATAACTTTACTTAGTAGAGTTTTTAGAAAACACAAATGTCAGTGGTTTTTCTTTAAATCATTAATAACATGCACATTCGTGCTATGGTAATCTTGCCGAGAAAGTCATGAGCATTAATCTATTTCCTGTGGTTGCTAGCATTAAGATATTTCCTGTTTATGTAGTTTGGCCCTATATAAGGGGCATGCTGTGAGAATAACATGGCTTCACCTATTCAGGAGAGAGTCCTCCCAATCCCGCTGTTCTTTGTCTGTCTTTTCTCATTCCCTCCCCCCACCTCAGGCCCTGCTCTCCAGAGGCTGGACCTCCACAAGTGGCGCCCGAACAGGGACCTGAGTACTGGGGACAGCATTGGCAGGAGAAGAACCCTTGTGGAGGCTGGCTTTTCTTGTGCAGCATTGCAATTCATTGAGTATGTACTGAGGGCATAGTAATAATCATTGGGAGTAAAACATGGGACATTTACATTCTAAGGAACGCACTCTCTTTGTGCAGATGTTAAACTCTATGTGGAAAGCTAGAGGAACTAAGATTGAAGATAGATAATTAGATAGATTTTTGCAGTTTATAGAAGAACTATGTCCCTGGTTTCCTGAGGTCAGGACAGTTATTCTGACTAGCTGGGAAAAGGAAGGTGGTTGTTTGAAGAATTATTATCAAGCACACAGTCCTGAAACTGTGCAAGTAGATACCTTTTCTTTGTGGAACCTAGTTAGGGATTGCTTAGACCCCTCTCATGAGTTTCATACAACGGAGTGATCCTTCCATCTCTGTGGTGCTCCTCTTTGGCACCCGCTTTGGGGTTGGCTAAGGATAGGGAGGCACTGTTGCCTGTTAATTCTCAGGAGGAACTGAACGAAGAGGCTGCCCGGTATCACGATGACACTATTTTTGTGGCTACTCGGGCTTCCTTGAATGAGCTTCCACTCCCTGTTCCTCCCATTCCTCCTTTCAAGGAGGCTGAACCTTCGGCCCCCTCTGTTCCCCCTGAAGTTTTTACCCAGCTTAGGGATTTTTTAACAGTGTTGGCAAAGAAATGTTCTCTCTAAAGAGGAGGCACCAGTATGTCACACTTTAAAAGAGGAAGTGTCTGTGTCTTCCACACCGAAAGGGGACCCTCCATGGGTAAAGGCACCCATAACACCCGCAAAGGTGCTTCAGTTGGCTCCCACCAAAGCCTTGTTTATTGATTCAAGACAGGGCCCTTCCCTTTTCACGGGAGCAGTCCAGATTAGAGCCACAAATGCGCGAAAGTGTCAAGTTCATCTGTCACCTTTGCAGAAGGCGGTGCAGTCTGCCTTCATAAGGGGAGAATCACTGGAGGGATTTCTTGTATATCCGGTGAACACCATTGGCATGATGACGAAGATCAAGAAATTCGAGAGTACCAGACACTTTCTATAAAAACTAGGAAAGTTCTTAAGACTGTGGTAGCCCAATATGGTGCTACAGTGCTGTTTATCCTGGCTGTGTTAGAGACTATTTCTCAGGAGAGTTTAACACCTAATGACTGGCATATCATTGCAAAGGCAAGCTTGTCCAGGGGTGAGTATTTGTCATGGAAAACTGATTTTGGGGATAGATGTCAGGAACAAGCAGAAAGGAACAGAGGAGGGGATCTGGATACTATCAATTTGGATATACTCCTTGGTGAAGGTGCATACACCTCTCAGGAGCTGCAAACTCAATACCCTTGGGCTGCTTGTGGCCAAATTAGTGGGGCAGTCTCTGGGGCATGGTGCAGGCTACCTTTCACAGGCACAAACACTGAACAACTTTCTAAAATTTGCCAAGGGCCTAATGAGCCTTATCAGGATTTTGCATCCCGCCTTTTTTTTTTTTTTTTTTTGAGTTGGAGTCTCACTCTGTTGCCCAGACTGGAGTGCAGTGGCCGCTCCCGGCCACCACAGTCTCGACCTGCTGGGCTCCGGCGATTCTTCCGCCTCAGCCTTCCAAGTAGCTGGAACTACAGGCGTGCACTACCACACCTGGCTCATTTTTGATTTATTGTAGAGATGAGGTCTCACCAAGTTGCCCAGGCGGGTCTCGAACCCACGGGCTCAGGTAATCCACTCACCTTAGCCTCCCAAAGCATGGGATTACAGACTGAGCCACTGAACCCAGCGCATCCCACCTTTTGCAAGCGGTCAGTCGCTTGGTAGCAGATGGCGAGGCAGGGACATTATTAGTTAAACAATTGGCCAATGGAATGGTAATTCTGCCTGCCAAGCAACCATACGTCCCTATCGGAAGACAGGGGACTTGTCAGATTACATTCGCCTGTGTGCAGATACTGGGCCTGCCTTTATGCAAGGTCTGGCCATGGCTGCTGCCTTGTAAGTAACTCCACCCCAGAAAATTTTTAATGTGAGGAATTCTGGCAATGGAGGAATCTGAGGCCTGCTTCAATTGTGGGCAAATGAGTCCTTTCAGCAGGGCGTGCCCCACTCGTAATCCTAATTCAGGACCACCCCCTAGAATGGGCTGCCCTACATTTATGTGCCCACGATGTAAGCGGGGTGTTCACCGGTGAAAGAAGTTTGGCACCAGTAATGACTCCACACTCGGCCAGGACCAAGAGATTTATTAAAGCGGCTGTTACAGAGGGGATCTGTAGTGGGAAAAAAGAAAGAGAGAGAGAGAAAGAGAGAGTAAGAGAGAGGAAGGAAGTGGGAGAGAGGCGGGGAGAGAGCTGCAGAGAGGGAGAGAGTGACAGAGAGAGAGAGAGAGAGAGAGAGACTGAGAGAGAGAGAGTTGTGGGGAGAGGGCTGTATTTATCAGCCTGTCAGGGGCCAGAAGGGGCCGTGCTATGCTCCTATTGGAGGAGCTGCATGGGAGCAGGGTGGGGCCAAGCTGTGTTATGGTCCTATTGGACGCGTAACAAAGCTGGCTACTGATTGGAGGCTTGCAAGTTTGAAATTTGCGAGTTGGAAGGTTTGAAATTCGCTTGCACGGGGAATTGTGCTCGCAGACACCGGGACTGAGGGCCTTTGTTGTCTGGTGTGTCGGCGCCATTTCGGGAGCCGCCCCTCTGGTCGCTTCCTGCACCCTTCATTCCCACCTTTTCTGTTTTTTATGGGGAGGGGCATGGTTACTCTTTCTGGCTACTTCCTGCTGGTCAGGAGCGTTGTGGGGGGTAAGGTGGTGGAAGGGTGCAGAACCAGCCAGAGCAGGGTCCAAAGGTAGGCACTGAAGGTGTAGATTTCTGCAGGTGAGAGTTCCATGAAGGTTCCTTGTAAGTGTAGAACAG
>NW_007245294.1:0-2593 GCF_000164805.1 Carlito syrichta | reverse complement strand
CTAAAAACATACCTTACACCAACAACTTTCTTTACATTTTTCCTAACCTTAGAGTTTTAAACAAAGCAATAAGTTTATATGCAGTGGAAGGGCTTAGATAGGATCCAATGTGAAACTATTAGGGAGCTGGACACATTGGCATAATAAGGAGGGAGTGTGAAATATTTTATTTCCCAGAACACATGGGAGTAATGGCGTAGTGAGGGGCCTGAATATAATTCCCTGTACCCCCACAACCAAAAGGGGTGAAGGAAGGAGTGGACCAGGAAATTTAAGTAGAGCTGAGTATGTAGCCCCCGTATCAACAACAAATGATATGACTCTGCCAGCTACTGATATTTCCACCCTAGGCTCAGTTGGTTTAATAGTTTGGTCTGAAGACATTGGGGCTACCAAGTTAGGGGCGAGTCAATCTGACTGGAGCAAGCCCAAGAGATCCCCTTTTGAGATCGTGTAAGATGCCTGGTGTCCCTTAATTGCAACAAGCCTCTGGGCCATGTGCTCTCTTCCTTCTGGGCGAATGAGGCAATCATGAGCCCACTGTCCATGCTGTTTGCATTTGGGACAGGGTTTTGCTGGTGGGCAGGGCTTGACAGTCTTTGGCCATATGCCCATTTTGACGGCATCGGAAACAATCCTGGGAAGGGAGCTGTGTACCCCTTCTGCTATTGACCATCTGGGGTGGAAGATTATCAGTGGTGGTTTTTTCTGCTAAAGTGGTAGATAAAAGCTGAAGTGCTTACTGCTTATGTTGGTGGTCCTGTATTCTTTCCTCCTTTTGGCTGTTAAAGGTTTTAGAGGCCGTGTCCAATAGCTCTAATTGAGGGGTTTGTGGGCCCTTTTTAATTTTTGGAGTTTGTGCCTAATACCCGGTGCTGACTGGGGGATAAAATATATAGCCAAAAGAGTTTGTCCCTTTATAGAGTTTAAATCAATATTAGTAAACTGCTAGGACGACCGGTGCGGCCTTGGTTCGGGTTACCAGAGGGCTACACTGGGGAATGACTGGAAGGGGAGGATATAGGGATCGAGCTGCTGGAGTAGAGGAGGGTGGGGGCGGGGGAGCCTGAGACTGTTCAGGCTGCCTGTAAGGGAGGGGGCTCGTCCGCAGGGTCGAAATCTGAGATGGAGGAGGTAGTGGAGCTGGGACTTACAGTGTCTGCAGTGGGGGGAGGGGAGTTTTGGAGAGGAGGCTGAAGTGTGCGTAGAACAGTGGGAGAAGGAGAAGCTGTAGAAGAGGTGACAGATCCTAGTATGAGTGGAGGGTAGAGATTAGAGGGATTGCAATTGAGGCAGAGGCGAGGATGTTCACGGAGGAGGGGAAAGGACTGAACAGAGGGAATCTCTACCCGCCGTTTTGAATGCTCACAGAAATTATATAAGTCCCGAATAATATCAGGGTTGAGGGACCCCTGGAGAGGCCACTGATTTTGGTTGTCTAAGGGGTATGTTGGCCAGTCCTGTGTGCAGAGGTGAATAAGGCATTTGGGTTTAATATCAGGGGACAGAGAAAGGATAGTGAGATTATTTAAAAGGCATTTAAGAGGGGAATCGGCCAGCAGGGATGATGAGCCTCCCATGATCACACAGGTAGACTAAACAGGGTGGCCCTCGAATAGTCGGCTGTCCGAGAAGTGTGGCTGTGGCAAAGCCTGTCGTCACAGGGGTTTGGCACAACCAGGGTCCTCCTGGAGAACAAAGGGGGTCAAGGCACCTAGCGCGAGGATTTTTTAATCAGACCAAAAGCACTTGACCGGGCCGTGTGTGGGAGCAGGTTCGAGATTCCTGCCAGTCAAATAGGGCTTAGTGTGGGGCAACAAACATGGAGCCTCCGAGGCTCCCTGTTACCCAACAGATACGCTGTGGACCAGCAGACGTGGGACCTCTGGGGTCCCCTGCGGCCCGACAGCCATGGGATTCCTTGTGGGGGGGGAGTTGGGCGAGATCTGCTGCGGGCTTGGAGACGTGGGACCCCTGGGGCCCGCTGCAGCCCAGCGGCCATTGGAAGGTATGAGAGAGATAAGGAGAAGGAAAGAACCTTAAGCTGTGGCTTGGTGAGAGAAAGGGAGAAAAGGAAGCCTTCAGGGTCCGCTGTGGCCGTGAAGGCCGAGGCGGGGTGCGTTCCCCCTCGCCCTGGGGCCAGAGGGGCTGCCGGACGATCAACGGCCATTTCCCCCCGGGTGATCCCGGGCAAGTTTCAGGCTTCCGTGTCTGGGGAACTCACCTATCCAGTGGTCGCTGGTGGACGCAGGTCAGGCATTCAAAACGGTGGCGAAGGTCCGGGAGGGCTGGAGCGGCCACTGGCGCTGGGTCGGGGGTCCCGCCTAAGGGGTTAGACCCTCACCAGGGTACGAGAACTCCCGATCCGAGTCACGGCACCAATGAAAGAAGTTCGGCGCCAGTAATGACTCCACACCCAGCCAGGACCAAGAGATTTATTTAAAGGGGGCTGTTTCAGAGGGGATCTGTAATGGGAAAAAAGAAAAAGAGAGAGAGAAAGAGAGAGTAAGAGAGAGGAAGGAAGTGGGAGAGAGGCGGGGAGAGAGCTGCAGAGAGGGGGAGAGCGACAGAGAGAGAGAGAAAGAGAGACCGA
>NW_007245293.1:0-683 GCF_000164805.1 Carlito syrichta | reverse complement strand
GTGGGGGGTAAGGTGGTGGAAGGGTGCAGAACCAGCCAGAGCAGGGTCCAAAGGTAGGCATTGAAGGTGTAGATTTCTGCAGGTGAGAGTTCCATGAAGGTTCCTTGTAAGTGTAAAACAGTGACTTGTTCCGGCCAGTATACCAGTGGGTCCGAGGGCGGTAGTAACCAGCTGTCTTGGAGTAGACTGTGGAGGTAGACAGAAAACCTGGAAGAGAGCATATCTAAAAGAAAAGTTAAGTGCTGATATACTTTTATAACAATTGATGTGCTAGAGAGTGAAGTCCAGGTTATTTTGAAAAGAAAAAACCTCACCCTTTTGTAACAAAGACAGTGGGGGGGAGGGCTAATTAAACCTATTTTGTAGCCTCGAGTGTTTATGTAATTTCTTTACTTCTTTTCACAAACTTTCACCTACCATGTTCGACATACTTATACCATTTTTCGACATGCTCATACCATTTTTTGACATGCTTAAACCTTCTATTTTTGTTCTATACTTTCTTTAACCAGCCATTCTATTATAGAACAAAAATGTACCATACAATATTCTTTCCTATACAATTATTTATCTTTTCTTTATCCTTTCTTACTAAAAACATACCTTACACCAACAACTTTCTTTACATTTTTCCTAACCTTAGGGTTTTAAACAAAGCAATAAGTTTATATGCAGTGGAAGGG
>NW_007245292.1:0-593 GCF_000164805.1 Carlito syrichta | reverse complement strand
ACTTGTTCTTTGATGTTATGGAGTCATCTGGTGTCATCCACTCTGGGTTCCCCTGGCTGGATTTTTTTCCCTATGCAGTCAGACCCTGTAGATCAACACTTTACCTTCTGTCCTGGTAGCAACCTTTGTGCTCTCGGCTGCTGCTAACACCACAGCTGCACAGCCAACCCCAAAGGTTGAAATAATCCAGTTCTGAGAGGCACAGGGCTTGCTGGGGTCAATTCCCCAGCCCTTCTGTCTATAACAAATGTCTATAACAGCCATGCTTCTTTGGCTGTCTCGGAAAAAAAGATGCTTTTCTTTGTGTCTGCCTATCTCCTGAAAGACTCTTTGCCACACCTATGTGTTCTCTCCTTTAAATCAGACATTGCTGCAGTTTAGACTCTTACAGACCGCACCTGGACTCCCAGTAGTGGAATTCAGGTTTCCCTGTCTCTGGCTCAACCCTCTGCAATTCGTTCTTCTCACTTATATCAGAGCCATTTTTTTTTTTTTTTTTTTGAGTTGAAGTCTCACTATGTCACCCAGACTGGAGTGCTGTGGCCGCTTCCGGCCACCGCAGCCTCGACCTGCTGGGCTCCAGCGATCCTTTC
>NW_007245291.1:494266-505679 GCF_000164805.1 Carlito syrichta | reverse complement strand
TGATGCTAACATACCAGCTATCCAGCCACCTTATTAGTGTGCTGTTCCTCTATACAAAGATATGATTTACAGAGAGAAGAAAAGAGAAGAAGAGGAAAAAAGAAAAAAAGGAACAATACAGTAGGAACAGAATTAAGCCACTAAACTAAGAGAATCAATGAAGCACACTCTGAGACATTTCGTTTAAATCCAATGTCCTTTCAGGCCTGATTTCTAGTTTTCTTTTCAAGCTGGTAAATTAGCTCGCAGTTAGGGTCAGTTGCCCCTGGCCTGCTGTGAAGGACAGTTCAGATCACCCTCCATTCATCTCTCTGGCCTGTGTCTGTTTTTCAAGCTTGTTTCTCCCGTTTCGGTGTTGTTATCTTGAATCGCCAGCAGGTGGTGCTAGCTCAGCTGCTCGCCCCTGAGGGGGTGGGGCCGGACAGGGACAGCAGAGGCTGAAGATGGCAAGATGGCTGCCTGCCTCAGGGCAGACGGCAGGAGACGTACGGCGGGCAGGACATCTCGGTCGCAGGAGAGGTGGCAGCGATCCCAGCAGATCTTCCCTGAAGGGTCTTCAAGGACTGAAGTTGTGGATCACCTCCTGCCTGGGTGGTGCGATGTGCTACCGGCGGCGGCGGCAGTGGCTGCGGCAGCTGCGGCGGCGGCGTCTGCGCTGCAGTGGCTGTCCAGACCGCTGCTATGCCCCAGCAGTGGCAGCGGCCGAGCTCCGTACGAAGAGCAGGCTGCGATGTTGGGGTCTTTAGCCCCCGGGGTGAGAGTCAGAGACCCACTGCAGTTTTCCTTTGCAGAGGTTTTCACAGACCGGGTTGCCCCGTCGCCATCTTGCCAGAAGTCCTGCATTACTCTTTTCATAAACCCTGTTCCCTGGGTTCCAGAGGGAACTGGCCACAACTGACTATACCACACAAGCATTCATTCATCAAACATGGGTGTTCTGTGTGCCATCTGGAGTGCACTTGACAAATATTTACCACATGCTGAGTGGTAAAGAGCTGGAGATATTCTGCTGGGTCCAAATCTCAGATGTCCCCATTGTAGCATTTATTAAATGTCTTTAAGTACCTACCATGCACCTTCTACTGTGCTAGGTACTGGAGACCTTTCTCCTCCTCTTTTATTACTAACACAACTACTACTGCTGCCAGATATGAGCCTTGAGCAAGTGACTTCACCTTTATGGACCTTAGTTTCCTCACCTGTAAAATGGGGTTGTTAAACGCTATCTATCCCACAGGGTTCCCTTGAGAGGTGCATGAGTTAATTACAGGTAATGTCCTTAGAACAATGCCTGAGGATTATCAATCCCCAGCAAATGCTATTAACTGTTACAACAATGCGTTGGCATGCATTAGACCAGTGCCTCTGAACCTGGATTGTGCATAGGAATTACCTGGAGATCTTGTTCAAATGCATTTGCCAGGACAGCAGGCCTGGGGCTGAGGTTCTGCAGTGACACTGCTCTGTGGACCATGGCTACAGACTGAGTAGCAAAATGCAGACACTTTACCACACACTGGAGTGTAGCAGAGCCTACGTGGTACCTGTCACCAGACTCAGGGAGCTTATCCCGCACGGGGGTTAAAGGTCAATAAACAAATAATCATTTAACTCTCATTGTGGTCAGTGTTATAAGAAGTAAAGGGTGAAAAGGAAAGGTAGCACAGGGTGCTGGGAAAGTCTAGTCTCCAACCTTGGATGTCTTCCCTGATGATGTGATGTTTAAGCCAAGACTTGAGAGGTGAGTTGGGCTCTGGCCACACACAGAGGGAGAGGTGTGGGCAGGTAGGAAGGCTCCTTGCACAGATGAGGAGCCAACTGAAGTTTGGCTGCTGCATAGAAAGCCAGAGGTCAGTGGTGCAAAGTGAAACAGGGTCAGATCACATGAGGGCCTCCGAACACCAGGTAAAGGGCTTGTGTCTTTATCCTGACTTTTATGGGCAGACTTCCAAGGGTTTTAGCAGAAGAAGGACATGTTCCAATTTATGTTTTTTCTTAGAAAATCATTCTGGCTGCAATGCAGAGAATGATCTGGAAGGAGGCAAAAGGGACACTGGGAGATAAGTTTGGAGACTGTTGTTCCTGGGGATTAGCTGTAGGAATAGAGATGCATTTGTGATGCATTTTGGAGGGAGAATTGACAGCAGGGAAGTATCAACAATGACATTAGATTTCTGGCTTGAGCCAGATTGGGGCTCTCTGTGGACTGAGCTAGAGAAGATTAGAAGACCAGGTTTGGAGGAAAGATGAATTCAGGTTTGTCATATTCAGTTCAAAATGCTTATGAGTTATCCAAGTGTAGATGTTGAATAAATTGATTTTTTTAACCATTTATTCTCCTTGTCTTCATATCTACCCATTTTTAGCAAGGCCCAAGGCACCTAGAATGGACTGTGTTTCCCAGCTTTCCTTATGCATGACAAAGTTATGACCACTTAGATCTAAGCAAACATGGTAGTGGTACTTCTGGGAAGTATGCTAAAAGAATTCCTTCTCCTTGCTTTTCCTCCTTCTTACTGGTTGGAATGTGGACACAATGACTAGAGCTGGATCGGCCATATTGGGCCTTGAGATAGAAGCATTGTGTTGAGAGTGGAAAGTCACAAGCTAGAAGGAGCCTGAGTTCTGAGATCATGGGGTGCCACACTAGCTTTGGGCTATCCAACTCCATGTTTCTATATGGAAGAGACATTTAACCCCAACAGTATTTCAGTTGCTGGGTATATAAATACTTTTATCTTGTTTAAGTCACAACTCTGTCGGGTTTTCTGTCACTCTCTGACCTGATGTTAACGGACATGGAAGGCACCATTCTTTCTCAACTTATTTTCATCACAAGTCCAAAGAGTCTATATGTTATATTGGCATAATACAAATGTTGATATTTTAAAATAAAACACATGTTAATGTTTAAGTACATCTTGCCCAATGGACTGTAAACAACAGAGCAATTCAATATTGAGACCACACAATTAAGAAACGAATAGGCTGGGTTCAGTGACTCAGCCTGTAATCCCAGCACTTTGGGAGGCCGAGGCTAGTGGATTGCCAAAGCCTGCAGGTTCAATACCAGCCCAGGCAACTTGGCAAGACCTTGCCTCTACAATAAAATAAAAATTGCAGGGCATGGTAGCACGCGCCTGTAGTTCCGACTACTTGGAAGACTGAGGCGGAAGGATCGCCGGAGTCCAGCAGTTCAAGGCTGCGGTGGCCAGGAGTGTGCCACTGCACTCCAGTCTGGGTGACAGAGTGAGACTCCAACTCAAAAAAAAAAAAAGAAGAAACAAATGAATCCTATTTCTTTATAGTTAGAAGTTATATTATTTTTTCCCCCTTGAAGTCACATTTTCACTTTATATCTCCTGATACACACTCAGAATACTATCCTAATATGGATTATATTTTTGTGCTCAAATATCTTTCATTGGTCATTTCATTATACTTCTCTGCCACAGAAATATCAAGAAACATTTGTGGTGTGCTTTCTGTAATCATGCTATGAGCCAAGTGAAGAATAGGCAGTCTGAGTGACTATATTAGATAGGATGGGGTGCATAATGCTGCGGTAACAAGCCCCAAATCTTTGGGATTACAACAAGGAAGGTCTAGTGCTCACTCATTCTACACATCCATCAACGGTAGACCAGTGTCTGCTCCACGCCCTCACTCAGGGCTCACGGACACAGCCTCTGTGTTCAAGAAACTTTAGTCCAACGAGGAAGACAGACACACAGACACATCATTATAAAACAGAATGATTAGGACAGTGAGGGTCTAGCACTTAAGGAAGTAGGAGGGAGGAGGAGATGGTGTCAGGCCAGGTCCCACAGGAATAGGAATTTCCATAGTTAATACAGAGGCTGGGAGTGTGTGGATGGCTCTAGGCAGAGGGGATGGGACCAGCAAAAGTTTACAGACAAGAAACATTGTGACATGTGTGAGAAAACAGAAACATCTAAGGCAAGATTGGTGAGAGATGAGCCCAGAGATGTGGGTAGAGGCAGAAGTATCAAGGCAGGATGAGAGTCACCTGGGCAGGAGGGATTCAGAAGAAGTGAGTGTATTTGCTCCCAGGTTGAGCTGGAATAATAATACTTAGCAGCCAGACACTTGTGTCTTCTTCAGAAGTCATGTTCACCTTGAATCCCACTTGGATCTCTGTCTAGTTGCTTGCTCCAAGCCCCAACACTTTAAATCCAACAGGACTGTGCATTTCTTGGGAGTAGGGCTTTTGCTTTATTTTATCTTTGTATTCCCAGCACCTGGGGCTTAGTTAGAGCTAAATAAAGATTTGTTGAATAAGTGAGTTAATCTCTTGTTCTGCTTAGAGGAAGGCTCAAATATAAGTTATTCTAGATGGAAAAATAATAGAGTGTTTACAGTTTCTCTGCTTCAGAGTTCCCAAGATGGTCCATCCTGAAGGACAAGCATTGTTAATTGCAAAACACTTTTTAGGATAAATCTTGCACTTGACAGATTAATCACTTTAAAATGCCAGAAGTCCTAGTAAACCCTGGGTCCCTGAGCAGTCCACAAAGATTCCAGTTTTCCTCTTTCCAGGCACATGGTAGGATCTCACTTCTCTGAGACCTGGTGACTTGCTATGGCTAAGGCAGAGTGGGGGAGAAGGGGAGTGGGTGAATCCTTTAAGATCCTGTTTATAACTCCCCATACGTGTCCCTTTAGCCCTGTCTCAGCAACCAGATGGTGAAGGCTGTGTTCGTGAGTCCCTGAGTGAGAACGTGGAGCACAGACACTGATCTACCTTTAATGGATGTGTAGAATGAGTGAGCAATAGACCCTCCTTGTTATAATCCCAAAGATTTGAGGTTAGTTTGTTACCACAGCATAATACAGCCCATCCTGTCTGATATGACCACTCAGATCACTTATTCTTCACTTGCTATAATGACAAAATCTAGGGCCCTTATTCATGAGTTTATGTAGATTATGATCATTGTGATTTACATTCTAAGTGTCTCTGTCTGCATGTTTTCATATATATTCAAACACATAGAAGGAAACGAACTTTTAAAACATTGGTGACTTTCATTTCAAATATATTTCTCTTGCAGAGACTTTATATAAATCATACTTTCACAACGACTACTTCCACCCAGCCTGAATCCCTTGTGTGGTATTTTAAGTTTTACCTTTGTTTTATGTCTTCAATAAAAGTTGGAGAACATTTGTTCACGTTCCAATGTATCGTAAATCTGAGACTTGGCAATTATTATAAGCGTCTCCCTCATTTTTTCTCATCTCTCTCTTTAGCGCAAATAATCTTATCTCTTGGCCTTTTCTCACCAATCTTACTTTATAAGCTTCAGAGAGAAGCAACAACAGTCTCCCATCCCACCCTAGGACCACTGTGCGAAGACCATAGAGATCTTACCTTTCCCTGCTGAGAGTAAATAGAGTTAGACAAGGTCAACCTGAATCCAGGAGCCAAACTATAAAAACGTCCTGTTAGGCAAAATTCCTCACCATGGATGCTGGAACTGCAACTGATCAGATAACTTTGGCTTCAAGGTTTAGAGAGGAAGGAAGCTGAAGGAATTTGGCACTGTTTCCTCACTCCCTAAAGAGAATTTAAAAATCACATTTCATTTTTTCCCACTAAACATATGTCCTTTCATTAAAAAAAGAAAAGAGTTAAAATTATTGTTTCTATGCCTTATTCTTTAGTGTCCGCCTTCCTATAGATGAAGAAATAATTTCAGGATGCAGTCACAGACTTAGGCCATGTGCCCATAGGGAGCAAGAGTCTTCCTTGGGATTTCTGTGCTTAATTAATGACATTACAATTACTTACAACAACTGTGATTGTAACTAATACTCATTGTCACATTCCAGGCATCGCGCTCAACCCTTTACATGCATTTTTTATTTAAATCTCATGACAGCCCTCTAAGTTCTTGTTCCCATTTCGCAGACAAGAAAATGGAGGGAGGTTAAGCGACTTGGTCAGAGGCTGAGCCAGGCTGTGAACCCTGATCTGTGTCCCCCTGCAACTCAGGCTACTCCACCTCACCACCCTGCCTCCTATGTACCTCCTTGGGAGAGCCCTGTGTTAGACTACTGGGTCAGTGACCACTCCAGGAGCCTCTGACCCTCACTTGGCCTTGTGGATGAATGAACTTCTGTCCAGGCTGCTCCATCAGAGTCCCAGGCTGTCCCAGCCCTCCAAAAGGGACAGGCACATCTTAGGCACAGGCAGAGGGGCATGTCCCCCACTCCACTATGAAAGACAAGGTGGCCCCCAACAATGTCCTCCCTTGGATCCTTTCTGCTGATCATGGGACTTCTCTGCCTGAAAAGAAAAAGGAAATTGAGCATTCAGCTCAGGTGGAAACGACAGTACCTGACCTGCCTAGAATGGAGCAGCACTGCCACCGTGTGGGTATACTGGTTGTGCCTGGACAACCATGGTTGCAGAGAAAGGTTGGGACCAGTGGGCGGGCCAGCCCCTTCATACATGCATTTAATGTTTGTTGAGCACCTACTCTGTGCCTCGTATTTGGCTAGGCCTCTTTTATTGCTATTGTTGCTTCTGAGATTGCTTTTCTGGATAGTGAATTACATGATTTCAACAATTTAGGCCTAGAGAATGTTTAATATTTATTCATCATTTATTTGGGGGCACTTGGTCATTCATCTAAGGGTGATTTATGCTACTCCGAAATTATAGAAATGCATTAGCATTATGCGATGGGATGGGGTTTTCCTTATCTCCAAGGCTTTAAAGACAAGAAGTCACACAGCACCATAAGACTCCAGAGGTACTTACTGTCCTAATACAGGCCCCATCTCAATTGCTGTGAAAGGTTAGAATACTTATTTTTAGCAAACACGTTTGCTTCTTTTGTATCCACAGTTTATTCTATATTAAAAGTATAGAATTGAAACTTAGAAAATAGAGAAAAGCAGTAAATTATTTATGCCCTCTTTACCCTGATACCTCTATTAACATTTTGATGTATTACCTTCCAGTCTTTCCTCTGCATATTTTTGCAATGATGTAACCATGCTTACATATGACTTTATGTTTTGCTTTATTGGCATTGTTTAATATCATCATAATAGTGGTGGATACATTCTGAGTTCCCTAGATGTCCCAGATTCTTTAGTAAGGGTTTTAAAATGTCATCTCATGAAGCCATATGACAATCTTAGGAGATGGTATTATTATCCTCCTTTTAATAGACAAGACAATTGGGGCTCAGAGGATATACACACATATCTTGTTGGGATCCGGCCACGGAGGCCCACTGAGTGTTAGGGATCAGGAAGGGCCATTGACCCCGAGACCACTAGGATGCATTTGGGAGCTATTGGCCCCATTTCCTCCCCCTTTCTACTCAGCACTAACCAGATTAAGCTCCTGTGAGCTCAAAACATAAAAACTCTGAGACCGGGATGAACACAAGCTAACTTTAGAAGCTCATTGCTCCCATTCTTCCACAAACTGCAGTTTTGGCTTTCACACAACTTATAATTCAAACTCGTGTCACATCTAAGAGCCTTAGCATTGGTCACAGGCTTCTGGGTCATGATCTTAGGATTTATTGAAGGTGTAAATTGTAGAATACAGTTTTAGAAGACAGCCATTTTGTTGAAAGAATGCGGCTGGGTTACTTGCAGGTAGTCCACTGTGAACTTTGGACTGGGCCACATTCCAAACATTCTGGGATGGGCCACTTTCATTTGTAAATACTTAAACTTCTATAGAATTGATTAACTTGGCATAAATCAATCAGCTTAGGATGAAAAAGGTTTATAGAATATGTCAGTCACAGATTAGGTTATCCTTTGTTATGGGATTTTAAGATTATCGTAGGAAAAGGGTTTAAAGGCAATCATTGATTAAGTTTTCATGGATTAAGGTTTCTGGTGGGTGGGGGACGCCCCTCCCACATCTGACTTTGTGTATAAAAGACCCGTTGTAATTCCCAATAACACACATTGCTTCTGCACTAGATCAGAGTCCAGTCTCTTTCTTTCTCTCTTTCTCTCTTCTTCCCCCCAATTGCCAATGCCGTCTCTACCTTTGGGGTACCCTGAACCCGGCTGGAGCTGGTCCCCAGCAATATCTTACCTTTCAGAAGTCTGTACCCTGTAATTCCATTGTTTTCATTACTGTTAAATAATATCTGTATTGTCTTCCACTTATTCATATACCACACCTCACTTGACTACTTGCAATTACTTTACTTGCTTCTAATATGTTTTGCTCATATAATGAGGGCTGCAACAAGCCTCTCCAAGTATAGCTTTTTCTATATCTAGAATTATTTTCTCAAGGTAGTTTCTCAGAAGTGGATTTCTCAATCGAGACTTTGCAATCTTATGGTTGTTAATATTTCCCAGTTGCTTCTCAATGAGTTTGAATAAAGTTTTACAAATTTGCACTATAACCAATCATGCACGAGAGTGCTAGTTTCACAGTATCCTCACCAGCACTGAGTGTTAATTTTTTCCTAATCTGAAAGGTGATAAATGATCTGGTAAATAAATCTGTGATAAATGGGGGTTTTTTTTTTTATATCTTTCATCATTCAGGCAGCCGAAATCCCCTTTACTTCTCGCCATCCACATGAGTGCTTCTCAGCTTCTCCAGAACCACCGTGGAGAGGAGTCTGTGTCATCTCACTTGGCTCTTCCTTTCTCAAATTGTACCTCCTTTTGCACAGTGCTAGGACATCTGCCATTCTGGATTTTTTAAAGCAGGAATTCTTAAACTAGAGTCCAGGGATTCTCCCAAGGGCCCGTTTTTAGAACTCAGAAAGTCCTGCTAAATTGATTGGGAAAAATTGTATCCTTTTAAATATCTTTATTTTTACAAGCCTATCACTGAAATGCAGCATTCGTTTCCTTGTTAATATAGGCAACAACCTACTGTGGTATTAGCAGCAGCTGTGATGTTACTTACACTCGGCAACACTTTGAAATTATAATATTCATTAGGCATGCTGCTAAACCTCGTGTTTTGAAGTCCTAATAAATAACATGTATTATCATGTCACTAATTGTTTCTTATCAGAAAAATTTAACAAATAACATATCACTCATTTGTTTTAAAAGACATTTTGATCATTGTATGTCAATGCAATTATTTTCCTTTGTCATACCATATTTATTGAAAAATAAATACATGTAAGTTTTATTCTCAGAAGAGACCCATAGGCTTCACTTGACTACCTGGGTCATAGCAAAAATAAATATTCCTAACAGAAGAATTCCAAATAATAACTGTAGATACTAACCCTTCTGGGGGGAGGAGCTCAATGCCTTTTTCCTTGAGTGTCCATTGGCTATAACTGCTCACTTCTAAAGAACAAAAATATGTACAGGGAAAATCTTTATGTTGATATCATGTGTCCTGACATGATGCACTTCACTTCTGTGGCATCTTACCCCAGAATATAACCCAAGTCTAATCATGAGGAAGCACTAGACAAACACAAACACAATTATTTTTATTTTTAAAATGTGGGTACAATTCAGGGTCAGGTATACAAATGGTCATTATGCAGGCACCCTTGTTGATGCTCTCCCCGCCCCCAGCAGTTTCCCACTACTGCCAATCCCTTTTTTGTAGTATTGTGGTAATTGTTCAAGGAGTGAAAACATGTGATACTCAGTTCTTTGTTTCTGTGATAGATCACTCAGTAGTATAGACTCTAAGTCCATCCAAGTTGCTGTGAAGTTTATAAGGCAAACACAAATTGAAGAGCATACCTGGCCAAGTGCCCTTTCAGAATGTCAAGGGCGTGAAAGACAAGGGAAGACTGGGAAACTGCTACAGTGGAGAAGGCCAAGGAGAAATCTAGACTCCTGAGAACTCAAGGTGGTATCTTGGCTGAAGTGCTGGTACAAAAAGCAAACATTGGTAGGAAAACAGGGGAAATCTAAATGAAGTCTGCAGTTCCTTCAGGATTATTGTACCAATGCTAATTCCTAAGTGTTGATGAGCCTTCTTTGGTTACACAATACATGAACCTTAGAAGAATCTGGATGAAGGACACACATCAACTCTCCATATCATCTTTACAACTCTTCTGTAAATCTAACGTTACTACCACATCCAAGTTTGGCGAAAAAAAATCCAAACCTCCTGTCCTCAACTACTCTCTCCTCCCAATGTCTCGCCCATCCATCCAACAACCATATTGTGCAACAATTCGGTGACATGGGCATCGGGCAAGGGTGTGAAGACAAGGATGAGGGGATGTGAAGACAAAGGCCTCCGGGAGCTTATGGTCTTTCCTACAAAGCCACAAGACGGGCAGACAGTTATGGCGCAACAGCATCAGTGCTTCCACGGAGCATTGTGGTGTGTGACACAAGCGTAGGAGAGGGAAGACATGTAGGACTTTGCCAGGTGAGAAGGGCACTGTGGGCGGACTCGAGAACAGGTATGTGGGCACGCAGGTGTGAGAGCATGGTGTCATCCAGAAACTCCTGGTTGTTCCATCTTGTGGGAGTGAGCCGTGCAAGGGGACATTGCACAGGGTGAGGCCGGAGAGGGAGGCAGAGGCAACATTCCAAGGATTTAGGTTTCGTCCTGTAGGTGGAGGTAAACAACGAATGTGCTTGAGCAAGATAGTCACAGGTTTGCCACCTAGAAAGAGAAGACAGGACTGGGCTGAGGTGGGAGGCTTTCTGACTGTGGGCAGAGGAATGATCCCAGGCTCTGCTGCTTGCCTTCTGCAGTGAGTTCTTTCTCTTGTTACGTCTGCCAGGTGTGGGTCCCACTGCCTGCACATCCCAATCCTCCTTGTTTGCCTCCCTGCCTCTGAACATCCAGGCAGCGTCGGATCACACACTTCCCTGTGGAGATGGTGCCACAGA
Source organism: Carlito syrichta (assembly GCF_000164805.1). NCBI lineage: Eukaryota > Metazoa > Chordata > Mammalia > Primates > Tarsiidae > Carlito > Carlito syrichta. The sequence goes on along the minus strand of NW_007245291.1, from coordinate 494,825 downwards.
CCACACACTTGTGTCCTGTCCTCAACTCTTCCTTCCGGACCTCTTAGTCCTGTGTCCAGCACTCAGCCCCCAAGCCCCTGCAGTGGGTAAGTAAGTATGGATGTTGGGCATGGTGGCTCAAGTCTGTAATCCCAGCACTTTGGGAGGCTGAGGCATGAGGATCGTCTGAGCCCAGGGGTTCAAGACCAGCCTGGGCAACTTGGCGAAACCTTGTCTCTACAATTAATCAAAAAAATTAGCTGGGTGTGGTAGCACGCACCTGTAGTTCTGGCTACTTGGAAGGCTGAGGCGGAAGGATTGCTGGAACTCTGCAGGTCGAGACTGCGGTGGCTGTGAGTGTGCCACTGCTCTCCAGCCTGGGCAATGGAGTGAGACTCTGACTCAAAAAAAAAAGTACAGATAATTGCAAAAGTACAAGATGGGAGTTGTGGAGAGAACGGGTTGGTGTGGTTGTGTGGATGAAGAGGAGGAAGTAGATACAAGAGATATTTAGTAGAGAAAATTTTTTTTTTTTGAGTTGGAGTCTCACTCTGTCGCCCAGACCGGAGTGCAGTGGCCG